>NC_039286.1:12416035-12521035 GCF_003368295.1 Carassius auratus
TCCGATTGTCACGAAAATTGAATCAGATAATCTTCAGACCATGCTTGCAAAAAGTTATGGAATTCAAGTTGATTTCTCAAACCGTTTCCGAATAGCTCATGAACGAATTCTTCGAAAAGCACGCAAACGTGAACGTGAGGCTATATCTACGCAACGGTTTGGCCTATTGAGACCAATCTTGGTGGGTCTTATAACAACCATTCCCTGGGACTACCTGCAGTGTTTCGGCGCTGTGCCCCCTAGTGGGTCAGGAGATATGAAAAAATGCATGTTTTTGCTCATAACTTCTGAACGGTTTTGCCAAAAATCACAAAAGTGGTGTCTTTAGATTCAGTGCATCATTCCGAGTCGAATGATTACCAATTCGGCCATTTTGGGGCGTCGGCCATTTGAATTTAGTTGTAAATTGCTGTATCTTAAGATTGAAGTTCCGTATCGTTTCGCAAATAATTACAAAAATGTACGGCTCCATGCCCTGAATGTACACAAAAAAATTGGGGGCAGCGCCACCTTGTGGTCAATAGTTATAACGATTTTTTCGAAAAATGCTAATAACTTTTGCATACATTAGCCTATTGTAACAAAACTGATGTTGATAGATTCCTTGGGTCATGCCGAGAACACCGATACCCCATTGTCAATTTTGGCAAAATTTCCTGTCCGCCATTTTGATTCATGTTGAAAACCTACTTTTTCGAACTCCTCCTAGACCGTTGCTCAGATTTTCACCAAATTTGATTTGGATCATCTTCAGACCATGCTGGCAAAAAGTTATGGAATTTGTGTCGATACACGTAACCGTTTTCAATTAGCGTACCAACGAATTTGCTGGAAAGATGCCAAACTGCATCTGAGGCTGTATCTCTGCAAAGGTTGGAGATATTTACACAAAACTTAATATGTGACATTGTCACATCACATTGACCACGCCACATCATTTTGGTCACAGCGCCACCTATTGGTCAAGAGTAATAAACCAATCAATAACCGCTAATTATTACATTTCCAATAATGCTAATAACTTTTGATTGCATTAGCCTATTATCATGAAACATGTCTCAAAATGTTCCTTGGGACATGCCGACAACATACATACCAATTATGTCATATTAAGCAAAACTTCCTGTCCGCCATTTTGATTCATGTTGAAAACCTTTTTTTTTAAACTCATCCTCAACCGTTTGTCTGATTTTCACCAAAATTGAATCAGATCATCTTCAGACCGTGCTGACAAAAAGTTATGGATTTTCGTGTCAATAGACGAAACCGTTTTTTGTTACAGCGCTGCTTCAGATGTCAGGCATCTTCACAAAATGAGTCTGAGGCTATATCTCTGCAAAGCCCATTAGTGGTCTTCCAGTGACATCTAGTGGTCGTAAATGCAATTTATCATACAAGACTGTCTCTTTAACCTTTAATAACTGTTATATGTTGTCTTAATTTCATTCCAAAGAAGCATACGCAATTTATGTATAATTTCACAGTCTAGATAATAGTACTGCACTGATTTTAAATAACCTAGATATGGCTGACAGTAAAAGAATAGAACAGAATTACAGACACACACAAACATGAAATGTTTAAACTAGTATATTAATACTCAATAAGCATGCTTAAACCCACACACAGATGCACACATTTTGTTATATATATAGATAATTAAAATAAATGATGGGTGATAAAACCTATTGCAAGTCTTCTGTTTTTATGGGCTTCTATGTCATTTTTCAGGTTTCATTGCAATCATAATCTGGCATAATTATAAACATTAGATATATCTGTATGAATAAATTGGTAAACTTTGACTCAATGTGATCTGAAATGCTTGAACAGTAATATTAAATAATAGTAATATACATTTTTTCTAGATGAATCCCTCAACAAGCCCATAAACTGTAATGTTTTAGTCTTTAGTGAGCTCATTAGTGGTCTTCCGGTGACATCTAGTGGTTATAATTGCAATTTTTTATTCAACACTGGGTTTTGAAGCTTTATAAATATTACAGTGTTCTTTTTTACCTAATCTCTGTTAAATTTTGCATGATTGTTTAGAGAAAATACAGATCTAATGCATGTGTGATTATATTACCCCTTTTTTTTTGCAGTTTAATGCCATTCACAACAGAAATCTTTTGTTTTTTAGGCCATTTTAACTGTTATAGCACCAGCTATTTTCTGATCTTAATGAAACTTTGCATGCTTGGTGGGTCATCTTTCACATGTTATAACCAAGTTTCATAAAGTTTTGAGTTTTTGTTTCAGTTTTATAGGCTTTAGGTTACATGTGGCCACGGCCCTTTCCTAAATGACCTCTTATAGCTAACCAAAGGACAAAATGCAACATATTTTGAAAATTATTGATCTAGAGAGTCCAGAGAATATTATTGCAGTGGTTTGATCAAGACTGAACAAAAAACCAGGTGACCCAAAACATTCAAATTCGTGGACCAATTTTACGAAAAAGGCTATAACTCGGGAACAAAATGAGATATCTTCACCAAACTCAGAACTCATATGCATGAACAAAAACTTTAGTCAAATTTTATTTTTTTTTCATATCTGCCACTTGGTGGCGCTACAGGATGAAAAAAAATCAAATGGCTATAACTAAGCAACCGTTGATCCAATCAACTCGAAAATTGATATGGCCCAATGTGGCACAAGTGCTCTATGAGGAATTTCACTTATCTTAAAAAACATGGCCGCCATTGGCCAAACAACTTTAAGCACCTATTTGACAAGGTTAATGGAAGTCGATCGGAACGAAACTCGGTGGGCATGTTCGACTCATTGCCCTAAAGGTCTGTAAGTATTTTGAAAGAAATTGCCCACAACATTGTCACCTCCCACAGAACACAACAAAGCGATTTGATTACAGCGCCACCTATTTTCCAAAAATGATAATGCATCATTTTACTGGAGTTTTACTGGCTGTTTCAATTACACTCTTCCAATAATTGCTTTTCTTACTCGTTGCATTTGGTCTGATGCTCCATGCCATGCTTAGCTCCTCGCTGTGGAACTTTTAATAACGATTTTCAGCCATTTCAATTACAATCATGCAATTATTAATTTCATTATTCATTGTTGCATTTGGTCTGATGCTACATATGCTTAGCTCCTGATGTTGCCGCTGGAATGCTTGGCCCCGTGATTGCTGCTTGCAGCTATATTTAGGGGCCAAGCACCGAAGGTGCGTAGGCACCTATTGTTTTCGTTGGCGTTATTATTATTATTTCTTCTTCTTCTTCCGCCGCAAGTCTATGGCAGCCCATAGAACCGATTGCGGGAAAGTTGTATAATTTGGCACACTGATAGAGGACAGTCCCAACATTAACTATAGCAAATTTGAAGCCTCTAACTCCTACTCTCTAGCGCCACCACTTGTCCAAACTTTCAATGTTTGTATGCTAATAACTTTTGAACCGTAAGCCAGAAAATGGAAATTCTTTTTTCCTCTGAATCCTTGGCTCAGGTCAAGTCGAATGAACCCTAAAATTCAAAAATCGCAAGGTTTAGTTTTTTCGCTATTTTCAATTATTCGAAAAACCTACTTTTTCGAACTCGTCCTAGACGGTTAGTCCGATTGCCACGAAAATTGGCTCAGATCATCTTCAGACCATGCTGGCAAAAAGTTATGGAATTCAAGTTGATTCGTCCAACTGTTGTCGAATGACACGTAAACAAATTTGACGAAAAGCACGCAAACATGCACGTGAGGCTATATCCCGGCAACGGTTTGTCATATTGAGACCAAACTTGGCGTGTGTTATAACAAGCATGAACTGAGACTACCTGCTGTGTTTCGACACAGCGCCACCTAGTGGTCAGGAGATATGAAAAATGCATATTTTGGCTTATAACTACTGAATGGTTTGGCCAAAAATCACACAACTGGTCTCTTTAGATTCAGTGAGTCATGTCGAGTCGAATGATATCCAATTTTCCTGTGTCGGCCATTTTAGGCGTCGGCCATTTTGAATTATGTTTCAAAATGCTGTATTTTTTGAACGCAGCATCGTATCGTTTCGCAAATAATTACAAAAATATTCGGCTCCATGCCCTGAAGGTACTCAAAAAGTTTGGTGGCAGCGCCACCTTGTGGCCAATAGTTATAATGAAATATCACATAAACGCTAATAACTTTTGAATAAATTAGTCTATTAAAATTAAAATGGTCTCGCTATATTCTGTGGGTCATGCCGAGAGTATTGATACCAATAATGTGAAAATTGGCCTTACTTCCTGTCCGCCATTTTGCTTAATGTTGAAAACCTACTTTTTCGAACTCCTCCTAGACCGTTAGCCCAATTTTCACCAAATTTGACGTGAATCATCTTCAGACCATGCTGGCAAAAAGTTATGGATTTTGTGTCGATATACGTAACGGTTCTCATTTAGCGCATCAACGAATTTGCTGGAAGGGTGCCAAAATGCATTTGAGGCTGTATCTCTGCAACACTTTGACATATTTGCACCAAACTTTGTATGTGTCATCGCCACCTCACACTGACCATGCCACATAAATTTGGTAACAGCGCCACCTATTGGTCAAGAGTAATAAACCATTCATTAACCATGAGTAATTACACTTTTTAAAATGCTAATAACTTTTTAGTCCATTAGCCTATTGCAACGAAACTGAGCTCAAAATATTCCCTGGCTTATGCCGATAACATAGATACCAAATATGCCAGTGTTTACTGAAGTTCCGGTCCACCATTTTGATTTATGTGGAAAACCTACTTTTTCGAACTCCTCATGAACCGTATGTCCAATTTTCACCAAATTCGAATCAGATGATCTTCAGACTATGTTGACACAAAGTTATGGATTTTGTGTCGATAGACAAAACCGTTTTCGCATACCAAAGCGACGAAGTTGAAACACAATGACAAAATGACACTTGAGGCTGCATCTCTGGAATGCTGTGGCATATTAACACCAAACTTTGTGTGTGTCATTGAAAAGTCAAACAGAGTACACCAAATTGATTTCATAACAGTGCCACCTATTGGTCAAACTTTATAAGCCAAGTAATCATGCTACTAGAGGTGGTATTATGATTTTTTTTTTGCCATTTCAATTACAATAATTCCAAAATTACTGTTATTGCTCATTAATGTATTTGGTGTGATGCTTCATGCCATGCTTAGCTCCTACATTTGCCGTTGGAGTGCTTGGCCCCGTAATTGCTGCTTGCAGCTATATTTATTATTATTCTTCTTCTTCCACCCCAAGTCTATGGTAGCCCATAGAACCGATTGCGGGAAAGTTGTATAATTTGGCACACTAATAGAGGACTGTCTGAACATTAACCGTAGCAAATTTGAAGTCTCTAACTCAAACTCTCTAGCGCCACCAATTGTCTAAACTTTCAAAAACTTGATGCTAATAACTCTTGAACCGTAAGCCACAAAATGAAAATTCTTTTTTCCTGTGATTCCTTGGCTCATGCCGAGTCGAATGGACACCGAAATTCAAAAATCGCAAGGCTTAGTTTTTTCGCTATCATCAATTGTTCGTAAAACATACTTTTTCGAACTCGTCCTAGGCCGTTGCACCGATTGTCACGAAAATTGAATCAGATAATCTTCAGACGATGCTGGCAAAAAGTTATGGAATTCAAGTTGATTTCTCAAACCGTTTCCGAATAGCTCATGAACGAATTCTTCGAAAAGCACGCAAACGTGAACGTGAGGCTATATCTCCGCAACGGTTTGGCCTATTGAGACCAATCTTGGTGGGTCTTATAACAACCATTCCCTGGGACTACCTGCAGTGTTTCGGCGCTGTGCCCCCTAGTGGTCAGGAGATATGAAAAATGCATGTTTTTGCTCATAACTTCTGAACGGTTTTGCCAAAAATCACAAAAGTGGTGTCTTTAGATTCAGTGCATCATTCCGAGTCGAATGATACCGAATTTTCCCAATTCGGCCATTTTGGGCGTCGGCCATTTTGGATTTAGTTGTAAATTGCTGTATCTTAAGAATGAAGTTCCGTATCGTTTCGCAAATAATTACAAAAATGTCCGGCTCCATGCCCTGAATGTACACAAAAAAATTGGGGGCAGCGCCACCTTGTGGTCAATAGTTATAACGATTTTTTCGAAAAATGCTAATAACTTTTGCATACATTAGCCTATTGTAACAAAGCTGATGTTGATAGATTCCTTGGGTCATGCCGAGAACACCGATACCCCATTTGTCAATTTTGGCAAAATTTCCTGTCCGCCATTTTGATTCATGTTGAAAACCTACTTTTTCGAACTCCTCCTAGACCGTTGCTCAGATTTTCACCAAATTTGATTTGGATCATCTTCAGACCATGCTGGCAAAAAGTTATGGAATTTGTGTCGATACACGTAACCGTTTTCAATTAGCGTACCAACGAATTTGCTGGAAAGATGCCAAACTGCATCTGAGGCTGTATCTCTGCAAAGGTTGGAGATATTTACACAAAACTTAATATGTGACATTGTCACATCACATTGACCACGCCACATCATTTTGGTCACAGCGCCACCTATTGGTCAAGAGTAATAAACCAATCAATAACCGCTAATTATTACATTTCCAATAATGCTAATAACTTTTGATTGCATTAGCCTATTATCATGAAACATGTCTCAAAATGTTCCTTGGGACATGCCGACAACATGCATACCAATTATGTCATATTAAGCAAAACTTCCTGTCCGCCATTTTGATTCATGTTGAAAACCTTTTTTTTTTAACTCATCCTCAACCGTTTGTCCGATTTTCACCAAAATTGAATCAGATCATCTTCAGACCGTGCTGACAAAAAGTTATGGATTTCGTGTCAATAGACGAAACCGTTTTTGTACAGCGCTGCTTCAGATGTCAGGCATCTTCACAAAATGAGTCTGAGGCTATATCTCTGCAAAGCCCATTAGTGGTCTTCCAGTGACATCTAGTGGTCGTAAATGCAATTTATCATACAAGACTGTCTCTTTAACCTTTATAACTGTTATATGTTGTCTTAATTTCATTCCAAAGAAGCATACGCAATTTATGTATAATTTCACAGTCTAGATAATAGTACTGCACTGATTTTAAATAACCTAGATATGGCTGACAGTAAAAGAATAGAACAGAATTACAGACACACACAAACATCAAATGTTTAAACTAGTATATTAATACTCAATAAGCATGCTTAAACCCACACACAGATGCACACATTTAGTTATATATATAGATAATTAAAATAAATGATGGGTGATAAAACCTATTGCAAGTCTTCTGTTTTTATGGGCTTCTATGTCATTTTTCAGGTTTCATTGCAATCATAATCTGGCATAATTATAAACATTAGATATATCTGTATGAATAAATTGGTAAACTTTGACTCAATGTGATCTGAAATGCTTGAACAGTAATATTAAATAATAGTAATATACATTTTTTCTAGATGAATCCCTCAACAAGCCCATAAACTGTAATGTTTTAGTCTTTAGTGAGCTCATTAGTGGTCTTCCGGTGACATCTAGTGGTTATAATTGCAATTTTTTATTCAACACTGGGTTTTGAAGCTTTATAAATATTACAGTGTTCTTTTTTACCTAATCTCTGTTAAATTTTGCATGATTGTTTAGCAAAAATACAGATCTAATGCATGTGTGATTATATTACCCCTTTTTTTTTGCAGTTTAATGCCATTCACAACAGAAATCTTTTGTTTTTTAGGCCATTTTAACTGTTATAGCACCAGCTATTTTCTGATCTTAATGAAACTTTGCATGCTTGGTGGGTCATCTTTCACATGTTATAACCAAGTTTCATAAAGTTTTGAGTTTTTCTTTCAGTTTTATAGGCTTTAGGTTACATGTGGCCACGGCCCTTTCCTAAATGACCTCTAATAGCTAACCAAAGGACAAAATGCAACATATTTTTGAAAATTATTGATCTAGAGAGTCCAGAGAATATTATTGCAGTGGTTTGATCAAGACTGAACAAAAAACCAGGTGACCCAAAACATTCAAATTCGTGGACCAATTTTACGAAAAAGGCTATAACTCGGGAACAAAATGAGATATCTTCACCAAACTCAGAACTCATATGCATGAACAAAAACTTTAGTCAAATTATTATTATTTTTCCATATCTGCCACTTGGTGGCGCTACAGGATGAAAAAAAATCAAATGGCTATAACTAAGCAACCGTTGATCCAATCAACTTGAAAATTGATATGGCCCAATGTGGCACAAGTGCTCTATGAGGAATTTCACTTATCTTAAAAAACATGGCCGCCATTGGCCAAACAACTTTAAGCACCTATTTGACAAGGTTAATGGAAGTCGATCGGAACGAAACTCGGTGGGCATGTTCGACTCATTGCCCTAAAGGTCTGTAAGTATTTTGAAAGAAATTGCCCACAACATTGTCACCTCCCACAGAACACAACAAAGCGATTTGATTACAGCGCCACCTATTTTCCAAAAATGATAATGCATCATTTTACTGGAGTTTTACTGGCTGTTTCAATTACACTCTTCCAATAATTGCTTTTCTTACTCGTTGCATTTGGTCTGATGCTCCATGCCATGCTTAGCTCCTCGCTGTGGAACTTTTATTAACGATTTTCAGCCATTTCAATTACAATCATGCAATTATTAATTTCATTATTCATTGTTGCATTTGGTCTGCTTAGCTCCTGATGTTGCCGCTGGAATGCTTGGCCCCGTGATTGCTGCTTGCAGCTATATTTAGGGGCCAAGCACCGAAGGTGCGTAGGCACCTATTGTAATCGTTGGCGTTATTATTATTCTTCTTCTTCTTCTTCTTCTTCCGCCGCAAGTCTATGGCAGCCCATAGAACCGATTGCGGGAAAGTTGTATAATTTGGCACACTGATAGAGGACAGTCCCAACATTAACTATAGCAAATTTGAAGTCTCTATCTCCTACTCTCTAGCGCCACCACTTGTCCAAACTTTCAATGTTTGTATGCTAATAACTTTTGAACCGTAAGCCAGAAAATGGAAATTCTTTTTTCCTCTGAATCCTTGGCTCATGCCAAGTCGAATGAACCCCAAAATTCAAAAATCGCAAGGTTTAGTTTTTTCGCTATTTTCAATTATTCGAAAAACCTACTTTTTCGAACTCGTCCTAGACGGTTAGTCCGATTGCCACGAAAATTGTCTCAGATCATCTTCAGACCAGACCGGCAAAAAGTTATGGAATTCAAGTTGATTCGTCCAACCGTTGTCGAATGACACGTAAACAAATTTGACGAAAAGCACGCAAAAATGCACGTGAGGCTATATCTCGGCAACGGTTTGGCATATTGAGGCCAAACTTGGTGTGTGTTATAACAAGCATGAACTGAGACGACCTGCTGTGTTTCGACACAGCGCCACCTAGTGGTCAGGAGATATGAAAAATGCATATTTTGGCTTATAACTTCTGAATGGTTTGGCCAAAAATCACACAACTGGTCTCTTTAGATTCAGTGAGTCATGTCGAGTCGAATGATATCCAATTTTCCTGTGTCGGCCATTTTAGGCGTCGGCCATTTTGAATTATATTTTAAAATGCTGTATTTTTTGAACGCAGCATCGTATCGTTTCGCAAATAATTACAAAAATATTCGGCTCCATGCCCTGAAGGTACTCAAAAAGTTTGGTGGCAGCGCCACCTTGTGGCCAATAGTTATAGTGAAATATCACATAAATGCTAATAACTTTTGAATAAATTAGTCTATTAAAATTAAAATGGTCTCACTATATTCTGTGGGTCATGCCGAGAGTATTGATACCAATAATGTGAAAATTTGCCATACTTCCTGTCCGCCATTTTGCTTAATGTTGAAAACCTACTTTTTCGAACTCCTCCTAGACCGTTAGCCCAATTTTCACCAAATTTGACGTGAATCATCTTCAAACCATGCTGGCAAAAAGTTATGGATTTCGTGTCGATATACGTAACGGTTCTCATTTAGCGCATCAACGAATTTGCTGGAAGGGTGCCAAAATGCATTTGAGGCTGTATCTCTGCAACACTTTGACATATTTGCACCAAACTTTGTATGTGTCATCGCCACCTCACACTGACCATGCCACATAAATTTGGTAACAGCGCCACCTATTGGTCAAGAGTAATAAACCATTCATTAACCATGAGTAATTACACTTTTTAAAATGCTAATAACTTTTTATTGCATTAGCCTATTTGAAGGAAACTGGGCTCAAAATATTCCCTGGCTTATGCCGATAACATAGATACCAAATATACCACAGTAAGCTGAACTTCCGGTCCGCCATTTTGATTTATGTTGAAAACATACTTTTTCGAACTCCTCATCAACCGTATGTCCGATTTTCACCAAATTCGAATCAAATGATCTTCAGACTATACTGATTCAGAGTTATGGATTTTGAGTCGATAGACAAAACCGTTTTCGCATACCACATCGACGAAGTTGAGGCACAATGAGAAAATGACACTTGAGGCTGTATCCCTGGAATGCTTTGGCATATTAACACCAAACTTTGTGTGTGTCATTGAAAAGTCACACAGAGTACACCAAATTGATTTTATAACAGTGCCACCTATTGGTCAAGCTTGATAAGCCAAGTAATCATGCTACTAGAGGTGGTATTGTTTTTTTTTTTTTTTTTTTGCCATTTCAAATACAATAATTCCAAAATTGCAGTTATTGCTCATTAATGTATTTGGTGTGATGCTTCATACGATGCTTAGCTCCTACATTTGCCGTTGGAGTGCTTGGCCCCGTAATTGCTGCTTGCAGCTATATTTATTATTATTATTCTTCCGACTGGGAGTCTATGGCAGCCCATAGAACCGAATGCGGGAAAGTTGTTTTGGTTTGACATTCTGATAGAGGACAGTGCCACCATTAAGTACACCAATTTTGGTGTGTCTAAGACATTGCCTCTAGCGCCACCAACTGTCCAAAATTTCACTTTTATTTTGTTAATAACTTTTTAACCCTATGGCCAATCAACGAAATTCTTTTTTCCTCTAATTTCTGAGCTCATGCCGATTCCATTGCACCCTACGAAGTCATTTTCCATCATAAAAATATGGCCGCCATTTTGAATTTTTTTAAAAACCTACTTTTTCGAACTCGTCCTAGACGGTTTGTCCGATTCGCACAAAAATTGAACCAAATCATCCTCAGGCAGTGCTGACCAAAAGTTATGCAAATCAAATTGATTCGTCAAACCGTTTTCGATAAACGCTCTAACAAATTTTATGTAGTGCTTACAAAAACAGTCGTAAGGCTGTATCTCGGCAACGACTTATCCTATTCAGACCAAACTTGGTACATGTCATAACAAGCATGACCTGAGGCAACATGCTGCGTTTCGGCGCAGCGCCACCTACTGGTCCGAAGATATGAAAAATTGTTATTTTTGCTTATAACTTCTAAACAGTTTGTCCAAAAATCATAAAATTGGTCTTGTTAGATTCAGGGCAACATGCCGAGTCAACTGATATCCAATTTTACCATTTCAGCCATTTTGACTGTCGGCCATTTTGAATTTTGTGCTAAAATGCTGTATTTTCAGAACGCATCAACGGATTGTTACGAAACATGGTATGGGTCATCAGCACAATGTCCTGAAGGAGCATGAGAAGTTTCGAAACAGTGCCACCTAGTGGTGATCTTCTTTTTTTAAATGCTTATAACTTTGGGTGTGGTCGACTTATTTTCACGAGACTCATCAAATTGGACTCCTGAAACCTTACCGAGTCCTACGATACCAAACATGCTAGGTTTTGCCTTACGGTTTGTGTAGCGTTGTGATTTAGCGCTTAAAAAACATTTGGCTATATCTTCGAAACCGCTTGTCTGATCGAGACGAAACCACCGTCAGAAGTTCGGAAACATAGGTCGATAGCTATACGCCAATGCCCAAATGCCAAAATATTGATAGTAAGGGGTAGTAATATTCAATCAAAGTCAAGAGTCAGTCGTTTATTACGTGTTTTTTCATGTAAATGTCTATAACTCTGAAGTGAATTGAGATATTTTCACCAAAATTGACGCGCTTATGTATGGGCTCACTCTGATGACACATAAAAAAAAATGGTGGGACTGAGCCTCTTGGTGGCGCTATAATACAACAAAACATGGAATTCCCATTGACTTCAATACACTTATGTGAAATAAAAGGCTATACTAAACAAATGCATTGGTGTTATATTCCGAAACTCAGAATGTGCCAACAACACCATCCCCTGAAGGTACTCAAAATATTTTGAAACAGCGCCACCTAGTGGTCAACAGTTATAACTGAATTTACATAAAGGCTAATAACTTTTGAAAAGATCTGGCTATTGACATGTCACTGATCTCAATAGATTCCTTGGGTCAAGCCGAGAACATATATACAAAGTTTTCCTTATTTGGCTGAACTTCCTGTCCGCCATTTTGATTAATGTTGAAAACCTACTTTTTCGAACTCCTCCTAGACGGTTTGTCCGATTTTAACCAAATTTGACATGGACATTCTTCAGACCATGCTGGCAAAATGTTATGGATTTCATGTCGATATACGAAACGGTTCTCATTTAGGGCATTAACGAAACTGCTGGAAGGGTGCCAAAATGCATTTGAGGCTGTATCTCTGCAAAGCTTTGACATATTTGCACCAAACTTTGTATGTGTCATCGTCACCTCACACTGACCATTGCAAACTAATTTGGTAACAGCACCACCTATTGGTTACACGTGATAAGCTAATAAATCCTATTACTAGTTGTTGTGTTTATGGTTTTCAAGCCATTTTGCCTAAAATAATCTTAAAACTGTCTTAATTACTCATTCCTGCCGTTTGTCTGAAGCTTGCTTCTGTAGTGCTTGGCCCCGTTATTGCTGCTTGCAGCTATATTTGATCCCTGAAACCCTTCTCTAGAGTCACAAACACACTCTCAGAAGAGGTTCACGTGTGTTTCCTGACAGTCATTATAAACACACAGCCTCTTTATATTTAATTTCCCCCCTATACATCCCAGCTTTCCAATTAGGAGACTTCCAAGGATGAATTATGCTCACCATGGCGACCGAGTCAGCATGAATTCCCTTTGATATCAGCCTGTCCCACAGGGTTTATCACCGTGTGCTAAAATTAGCTCTTTCTGACCATTTCACACTCCCTGTCTCTCTCTCTCTCTCACACACACACACACACACACACACCTCCCATCTTCAGTTCCCTTTCCGTGTCCATCTAGTTTATTCTAGCGACCTTAAGATTGTCAGGAGTGGGAATGCATTCTTGGAACGCTGGTTCACAAACCCTCATTAAATATTTACTTTGTTCGTTTATTTAACCTTCATATGTGCACTATGTGCTCTATCGTTCCTGTAACAAATTAGACTAGTTTGCTGCCTAGTTATTGATTTCTGAGTGGTTGTGATCAAAGTGAAGCATTGCAATCGATGTGGCCATTATATCACATATATATATATATATATATATATATATATATATATATATATATATATATATATATATATATATATATATATATATATATATATACACACACACACACACACACATGACAGTGACTTCACTACATGCTGTAGGCCTGTATTTTTTATTTATTTTCTTATTATTTTTATTTATTAATTTTAGAACACGTTAAACTAAATTAAACTGAAAAGTTTCCTTGGCAAAAAGTTATTTTTTTTCTTTATAATATATTTATTTCAAGTAACTTGTGTGTTTTGTGTTTAATTTTAACTATATTTTATTTAACTTTATATAACTTTATTTCATTTTGAAGTGGCAAAAACCACATTTCTCATTTCCTTTAGTTTAATAACATATTTTTTAAGTATTACAAAAAAAATCTATTTTTTTTATATTAATCAAAAATATGTTTAACAATAAAACAACAAATACATTTCATTTTGTAGCTGCAAAAACAACATTTCTCGTTTCCTTTAATTGAATTAGATTTTCTAAAATAACTAAACATCTATTTAAAAATAATAATAATAAAAATGACAAAAACACACCAAAATGACTACAAATAAACTAAATTAAATTAAATACAGAAAACACAAAAGTATTACAAAAAAATCTATTTTTTATATTAATTAAAATTATTTGTAACAATAAAACAACAAATACATTTAATAATAATAATATAAAAATATATAATAGTACCTCAATAATACTATTATAACAGCTGCTCAGTAACAAAACACATTTCATCACCAAAATGCCAGAGCCAAAATAATGATGCAGAGCAAACACACCAGAAACAGCATCACGGTCACTATAGCAGCATTCCCCCTCAGGACTCGCTCCATCTCAGGTGACTCAATCACAAGTAGAGGTCACTGGGGTTCAGATGTTAGCATGCAGCTAAGGTTTACATAATCCATTCAGTTCTCTTCCTAACAGGTGCTAGTTTATTTTTAGCAGAAGCACAGGCAGATACATGGTGATGTTTGTTTCTCTTGTTGTAGCCTCTCACACGTAGAGGACTGCAGAGGGTTAATGGATCGATCAGTTGACCAGCTCCTCCTCATCCTTGACCTTTGTTAAGTGGCTAAAGCTGTGTCTTGTTAGCGGCTGCGGATGGAGTGCTATTGACCACTGGGTCGTAAAGCCCCTTTATAAACTGAGAGGTTGTTAACATGAACCAATTACTCTGACATATTAATCCAGATCAAACCGAACCCACAGCCTGATCTCACCGAGCTCTGAGAGACAAAACAGCATCCATCCATCTGTATCATTCTATCCATCCATCCACTCATCCATCCATCTGTATCATTCTATCCATCCATCTATCCATCTGTATCATTCTATCCATCCATCAATCCATCCATCCACTCATCCATCCATCTATATCGTTCTATCCATCCATCCATCCATCTGTATCATTCTATCCATCCATCCATCCATCTGTATCATTCTATCCACTCATCCATCCATCTGTATCATTCTATCCATCCACTCATCCATCCATCTGTATCATTCTATCCATCCATCAATCCATCTATCCATCTGTATCATTCTATCCATCCATCCACTCATCCATCCATCTGTATCATTCTATCCATCCATCAATCCATCTATCCATCTGTATCGTTCTATCCATCCACTCATCCATCCATCTGTATCGTTCTATCCATCCATCCATCCACTCATCCATCCATCTGTATCGTTCTATCTATCTAACCATCCATTAATTCCATCCATCTGTATTGTTCTATCCATCCATCCACTCATCCATCCATCTATATCGTTCTATCCATCCATCTATCCACTTATCATTCCATCTGTATCGTTCTATCCATCCACTCTTCCATCCATCTGTATCATTCTATCCATCCACTCATCCATCCATCTGTATCGTTCTATCCATCCACTCATCCATCCATCTGTATCATTCTATACATCCATCCATCCATCTGTATCGTTCTATCTATCTAACCATCCATTAATTCCATCCATCTCTATCGTTCTATCCATCCATCCACTCATCCATCCATCTATATCGTTCTATCCATCCACTCATCCATCCATCTGTATCGTTCTATCCATCCACTCATCCATCCATCTGTATCGTTCTATCTAACCATCCACTCATCCATCCATCTATATCGTTCTATCCATCCATCTATCCACTTATCATTCCATCTGTATCGTTCTATCCATCCACTCTTCCATCCATCTGTATCGTTCTATCCATCCACTCATCCATCCATCTGTATCATTCTATACATCCATCCATCCATCTGTATCGTTCTATCTATCTAACCATCCATTAATTCCATCCATCTCTATCGTTCTATCCATCCATCCACTCATCCATCCATCTATATCGTTCTATCCATCCACTCATCCATCCATCTGTATCGTTCTATCCATCCACTCATCCATCCATCTGTATCGTTCTATCTAACCATCCACTCATCCATCCATCTTTATCATTCTATCTATCTAACCATCCATTAATTCCATCCATCTGTATCGTTCTATCCATCCATCCACTCATCCATCCATCTATATCGTTCTATCCATCCATCCATCCACTCATCCATCCATCTGGTATCGTTCTATCTATCTATCTATCTATCTATCTATCTATCCATCCATTAATTCCATCTATCTGTATCATTAGATCTATCCATCCATCATTCTATCTATCGTTCTTTCATACTAAACCATCTTCACCTGTTAATTTCCTGTGGTTTAACATTCATTTTGGCCATATACTCTATGTAGTATTTTAATTAATATGTTCTTATGGACACTAATGCATAATTAGGAAAGAATTAGTGAAACACTGTTTAATGCACGTTTACTGTATAACCCACTGCAGGACGCACGTCAAACACTCTACTCTACTCTACTCTACGTATCTGCTAGTTCAGCACTTTCTTAAGACAGTAAGAATCTTACTGGGAGGGAAATGTTCACCTTTTCCATCTTGACCTTTCTGAAGTCCAGTGCGTGCTGAGATGACCTCTTCCCGCTCCAGAATATTAATGACAGGTTCTCGGACTTAAGTACTTATAAAGCAAACAGTCAGACACGATGGAGATGAAGGTTTATTATCAGGTCAGGTTCAAACTACTGAGCGCTGGAATTCATTTCCTGTGGACGCTAAACCACAGCGCTCTTTTCTTAAGATTCAAGGCTATAGTTTGTCAGAAAAACCGCAGGATCACATTTGTGTCGTGAGTTTATTCCTGGTGAATGTGCACGTCTCACCAAATGGCCACATTCATCATTGTGCTGCAGATAGACGTGTTTTAAGTTTAAATGACTTGTTGTGGTTGGTCCAGACACTAAATGTGAGGTCAGAAAAGGTTCTGCTGAGAGATGATATTAGCAGTTCAAGGTTTCTGCACAGAGCTGCTGCTGTAAGTAGCTTCATGAATTATGTTGTTATATGACTGTAAAAGAAGAAGAAGAAGAAATAAAGCACTGAAGGTTGGTCCTGAAAGGTTGTTTTGATCTTGCTGTGGTTGTGGACTGATGCTTTGTGTTTTGCAGGTATGAATCTGATGGAGTTTGTCCTGAAGTAATGTCACGCTGCATTTCCCTTCATCTACAGTGAATCAACAATACAGACAAGTGCCTGCAGTTATTTGTTTGAGATTTTAATTACTGCTGTTTGCTAAGTCAAGCATCATGATAATGAATGCTCATTCTGCTGATCTGAACCTGACCCATACAACAAAAACAAATCATTTCCAATACATTTTAGCCGATTATATTTTAACCTTACCCACACAGCTAAAAATGTTTATATACATATATATATACAAAAAATATAGTTCATATGTGTAAAAAAATATGTATATATTATGTACAAATATTTCCATATATTTATAAATTATATATTTATTTAGTTTATTTATAGTATATTTAAATTTATTCTTAATGTATTGTTGTGATCGGTTTACTTATATTTCCCTTTTTACCATTAATAAATATGTTTTCAATCTAAATATATTTATAAATAGCTATTATATTTTAACCTTGCCCACACAGCTTTATTTTAAAATATACTAAAAATTGGCAAAAATATATTTATTAATATATTAATATTTTTTGTTAACTCTGCTTGTATTTCCTTTTTTATTTTATTTTTTTACTATTATTAAATATATATATTTCAATGTATATATATTTATATAGAGAGAGTGGTAATAGGTTATAATATATATATATATATATATATATATATATATATATATATATATATATATATATATATATATATATATATATATATTAAATAAGTGTATTTATATTCCTTTTTTCTGACCATTGTTATCATATTTTTTAATGTAAATGAAATTTAAAATGTAAGTTTTAAAATAGACATTTAGCATTCAATCAAAATCTATTTTAAGACTGTAAATGTATTTTCTTTGCTTAATTTCCCCTAATTTTCTGTTATATTTCTAATTTTCCAGTATATGTATTTTATGTATTTTGCATTTTACATTTAATTTATTTAAATATTTACATTTAATTTATTTAATTTAAAGTTATTTTCTTAATTTGTGTTGTTTACTATATATATATATATATATATATATATATGTGTGTGTGTGTGTGTGTGTGTGTGTGTATTAAATATATATTTACATAAATATATATTATATATTCACATAGCAATCAAACAGCACTGCCATAAAAACACTAGCATCATACAAAAACCACTTACATTTTCTTTAGGTAAAAACACTAAATGCTGATATTAATGCTCTTCTATGGTAAATGGCTTGTGTTTTTTCTCATTTAGTCACGTTGGATAAAAATGTCTGTTGAATTATTAAATGTGAATGTGTTACTCCATCATATGACTCCTGTAGACGTATTGGTAATTTTCCATGAAATATAATCATGTCTCTATCCACACAACTCAAACAAATGCGATGATGAGTGTGATACCGCGGGGCACAATTAAACACTGGCACGATGAGCAAGAGGAAATCTATTAGTGACAGAGTCTTCTCTCGCTGTAATGAGATCAGAAACATCCCAAACCTGCGTGTCTCGCTCGTCTCATTTAACACTATTATTCCTTCACATTTGCGTATTGTGTTTTAATATATTTGAGGTTTGAGTAATTGAATGTTCAAAGAAAGGCAGGGGATCACCTTTCTGCCAGAACAGAATAGAAATGCTCATTTCATTTGAAAGCAGAAGCCACATCCATCCTGGTGCCCCACGAAGTCTGAATTTTTTATATGTTTTATGAATGTGAAAACTGGGGACGGACGTCGGCGGCTGTAATGAAGCACACATGAACGTTTCCATATGTGGATCTGCTCTCCTGAATCACAGGAATGAGATTCACTGGAGGTTCAAATACTGTCTTCTTCATCATTCAATATGGAGAGAAAACTGTGAGAAACATTGCATTTCTTTTAATAAACGTCAACTGTTTGTTTGAAAGCATAGATGACTGATTTAACTTAAACTAAAACCATAAAAAGTAATGGAAATAAAATAAAAATATAACTGCAAGCTGTGATTATTGGGGTTCAAGCGCTTTAAGGCATTTTAATACGAAAAAAAAGTATTATGTATGATTTAGCAAGCCTGTATCTCTGAATCAATGTTTAAAAATAGCATTTTTGGCAATTGCTCATAATTTACCATAGAAATATGTAAGGTCTTATATCGAGGTCTTACATATGCATATCAAAATACTGTGACCCTGGAGCACATGAGCAGTCTGAAGTCCATTTGAGGTATATTTGCAGCAATAGCCAGAAAAACACTGTATCGGTCAAATTTATAGATTTTTCTTTCATGCCAAAAATCATTAGGATTTTAAGTAAAGATCATGTTCCAAGATATTTTGTAAATTTCCTACCGTAAATATATTAAAACTTCTTTTTTGATATGCATTGCTAAGAACTTCATGTGGACAACTTTAAAGATGATTTTCTCAAAGAAATTTTTAGATTTTTTTGCAACCGCAGATTCCAGATTTTCAAATAGTTGTTTCTCGACCAAATATCATCCTATCTTAACAAAACATACATCAATGGAAAAGTGATATATTCAGCTTTCATTTGATGCATAAATCACAATTTGAAAAAAAAAATACCCTTATTACTGGTGTTGTGCTTGCAGTTTTAGGTAAAGTGGCTCCGCCCCTTTCAAACATTTTGGCATCCAAAAAGATGTTCTTTATTCATGTAGAAAATATTTCTGCACTGATTTGATTTCGATCAGGCAGAAAACCTTGGACTAGTTCATAAAAGTAGGTTTTTCAAAAAATCGAACAATTAAAATAATTTGGCGATCGAACCCGTCACTTGTATTTTGAGTCTATGTCAAGCGCTTTAGGAATTACGAGTGATTTGTATTTTTGATCACTGTAGCACCCCCATCAGGGTGATTTGGGCGAGCCCTCAAAGTTTCAGGTCACTAATCCTTTTGGTTTGGTCTGGCCGATCATGTATATGTCAGAATGGTGATTTTTGACAATTTTAACAATTACAATAGGGTTTTAGTGTATATTTTTATTTATTTAATTTTTTCTAATGACAAGTTCAACTTTAAAGGCCTGCATCCGCTTACTTTGTGGTCATTGAAATGCTATTTAGTGGCAAAAATGTAAATGTTGAAATTTTTGTATTTACAAGTCTTTCTTGGAAATTTGTTGTCTAATAAAATTCTTCCTAGATTAAGTTTGTTGCTCCGTACGCCCCTGAGCAAGAGCAAGCAACTGCAGGATATAGTGTTATTGGCTAACATAAGTGAGATGGGTCTCTTGAGCTTCAAAAGAGCAGTAATATTTGACCTCTTCTGCTCCTCAGAGGAACAGTGACAGATGAAGCTCTTCCTGCAGAGACCGTGAGTTTTTTCAGTCTTTTATCAAGACTAGTCGAGAACCATCTGTCAAACCTCAACGGATCAGAACAAACTCACATTCACAATCTCACATGCAGCATCTTTGGATTTAAAGATCAGTATTTAGGCCTAAATTAAGATGTTTGTGAATTGCTTACAAATTTTCCATCTATTTGGATTGCACATTTTTAACACAAGCAAACTAATAAACTCAATGTGATGCATATTTGTCATTTGTATATAAATTAAACGGGTTTTTGCAATAGTACTAATAAACTGAATGTGTTATAAATTCACGATAATCAGGTCTATGTGTTTATTATCAATTAAATTAATTTGGTTTTAATTTTAACTAACTGAATATTGCTTGTTCCACAACTAGTCATATTTAAACCATGTTCATTCATTTGAACTGTATAAATTTAAATGTTGCAAATTGAATAAATGCATTTTGTAGACATGATTATTTAAAATTAAAATGAAAAAATAAATCAATAATATGATCTGATTCATAATGTATGACTGACAAATAGGCATTACATTAAGTGTATTAGTTTATGTTAAAACTCTGTAATCTAAATTGTTTGTGCCGTTCAAATACCTAAATGATACATTTATGTAAATATTTTAAGCATATAATTGCATATATTTTTATTTTATTTTATTTTAGTAATGCGTCAATAAGTCATTTAAAGTAAAGAATAAATTAATGCATAATTATAAATCTGATAGTTTCGGTCCTTGATTCTGATTGGTTGAGCTGTGTTCGATGTTGCTGTAAATTTAAGCAATAAGCTAACAACTAAAGTTGTTTAAGTCTTCAGTTCTTTTTAATTGTGATGATTGTGGCGCCACAAACTGATCTCCTCCATGCCACCCCATACGAAAGGAAAATATATTTACCAATATATTTTTTTAAATATATTGTCATATATTGTAATATATTATTTTCCCTTTTTATTTTCTAATATATTATATATTTGAATACATTTAATAATATATTAATGATACATATATTATATAATATATTGCAAAATATACAAATGATTGCCACTTTCAATATATTGCAATATATTGGAAAAAATAAATATATATAAGAATATATGCCTAATATATTACATGATATTTTCCAATATACTGCAATATATTTTTGTTTCATAAGGGACGCCAAATTGAAGCAGTAATTAAAGCAAAAGCAGCCCCTACCAAGTATTGAGTACATGTTCTACAGTAAATGAACATATACTTTCCAGAAGGCCAACAGTTAAAAATCTTATGAAATATTCTAATTTGTTGAGATTGAGTGAATTGGTGGGTTTTTGTTAAATGTGAGCCAAAGTCATCATAGTTAAAAGAACCAAAGACTTCTACAGTCTGTGTGCACTGAATTTATTTAATACACAAGTTTCACAATTTGAGTTGAATAAATGAAATAAATGAACTTTTCCACGACATTCTAATTTATTGAGATGCACCTGTAAGTCATGTTAAATCAAACCCATATGTTGTTTCAGGATAAGTGGAGGAGAATGGATGGACGGAGCTCTTATTGGATTATAGGTGTCTTCACTGAGATGAATTGTCTCACCTGAGGGGGGTTTGTTCTTCACTAATGTGTGTTACAGCAGCACAAACTGCCTCTGGTCTCGGCAGCATCTGTGGAGAGTGTGTTCGCTGTAGACGCTTGTATAATGAGGTTACAGCCTATGAGCTCAAGGCTGGAGAGTGGTCTTATCTCTTCGGCTGATGCATGATGGGAAGTTTCTCATTGACACTGCACTATTAGGATGCAACAATAGTCTGTATTTTGGCGGTGAAACCTTGAGGATTGTGCTGCAGCTGTGTCTCCTTCCCTTATGTCTCATATTGAATTTGGCGTCTTTGTGAGCGGCAGCAGCTTCAGACAGGCTCTGGATTGGGTTTAAAGCCCTCAGGAGCCGCGGGCGTTTAGCAGAGACTGGAGATCTGTGAGCGGCTGATGCCTGCCAAAGTGCAAAGAGACACACAGGGAGTCGAACTACAAAGTACATATCAGATTAGAATGAAAAAGGGAAAAGGGAATAAATGTGTTCAGTCCAATAAATAAATTCAAGTAAAACGGGCAAGCAGTTCATTGACAGAATATAAGGTCAAATATAAGGCAGTCTTTGATAATACACAAAAAAGACCATAAATATATATTTTTTTATAAATATATTCTAACCCAATAATTATATGAGGAATTATAAGAAGCTAAAACATATTGAGAATATCTTAGATCTAAATTAGATTTATAATTTATAACTATGAAATATATTTTGGCTATGTTTTGAATGAATACATTTTAGGTAAATACAATTGTTTAAACATATTTTGGATAGTAGGCTATAAATGCATTTAGACTGAAAATATTGAAGTATATATCATATTTATAAATGATATATCTATGAAATATAACCATGCTTTGTTAATTTGAGGTAAATAAAAATACGTTTACAATTAATTTTGGAAAATATAAATGTATTTGGACTTAAATATTTAATTAATAATTTTGGTCCAGTCTTCTACCGCTTTCTTCATTTGTTGACTGTAGTGCGTTTCCTAGCCAGAACTTTATCACCAAGGATTTATAATTGGGTTCAGATCATGACTTTCCAAAGTTGATGAATGCATCCAAAATGCCTTTAGATTTGTCCAGCTGATGAAAGGCTTGCAGAGTGAGCTTTCAGTCTCTCCTAAACGTGCCGAGACCGATCCTTACCATGTTCAGAACTGAACTGACTAGCAATTCCAGCTGCAGTGCTGAACCGAATCACCATTGAGAAGCTCTGTATTATCCTGTCCTCTCATGCATTCATTTAACATGGACAACCAGCTTTTGGGGGACTTGAATGAATTAGTGTCATTGTAAAGCTGCAAAATTCAAGAATTTGAGATTACAAACTTATCTTGCACTGGTTCGAAGGTTAATCTCTTTCACCTTCATCTGGAAGATGAAGGTTTCGATTTTAAATAAATGCTCTTCTTAACTTTTTTTTCATCAAAGAATCCTGAAAAAAACTATCACAGGTTCCAAAAAAATATTTCCAGCACTGATAATAAATGAATGATTTCTGAAGGATCATGATCATGACACTGAAGACTAAGGAGTGTAATGATAATGAAATGCTGGAATACATTTTATAGATTTTAATGTATATTCAAATTGAAAAAATTTTTTTTTTTTACATTGTAAAAACATTTCACAATATGATTTTTGATCAAATAAATGCAGCCTTGATGAGCATAAGAAACTCCTGTCAAAAACATAAAAAATCATTCTGAACCCCAAATTTTGCTATATAGCGAGGTTGAGTTAATAATATTGTATTGCACAGATAATGGCAGGTAGTGATGTTTATATAGTCTCAGGCCTGGACTGGATTGATTTGTCATGCTGGGAAGCTTCATGATCAATAACTATAACATCATCCAGAGCAGCTGCTTCATCATGTGACTGTGTCGTCCAGTCGATCTGCTCTGTCCAGCACACAGACTCCAGCAGCTGATTCAATTCAAACAGGCCTGAAAATAATGCATCAGTCTCATTCATCCTCCAGGGCTTTTTCACCTCGTGCGCTGTCAGCCTTGTGTATCTCTCCATTCACTTTCCCTTTACACTGACACTGTGTGTTCCTGCCACAAACAAATGACAGAGTGTCCGGATGGCTGATGAAAACCGCACAATTCAGAGATAAACCGGGAACAATTTAACAATCTGTCTGTTCAGAACCTCATGCAACTCATGGTGCTTTTGCAGTATTGTATGTACAGTATTATTTGCACACAGTCAATTAAACATCTGTATGCATGCTGTATTAATCTGGTCTATATGAAAGAAAATAAAAAAGGTAATTACAACTTATTATTTCACAATTCTGACTTTATAACTTGCAGTTATGACTTTATATTTTGCAATTGTGAGAAAAAGTCAGAATTGTGAGACAAAAAGAACCCCCGCAATTACCATTTTTGTTTTTATTCAGTGGTAGAAACAACCTGAAATAAATAATTATATAAAATTTATTTTTTAAAAGATACACTTAAAAAAACAATTCCCATTTCCACTTCCACAACTGAAATAGAAATTAATAAAAAATATATAGCCATATTTTAAGAAAGTAAAAAGAATAATTAATTAATTAAAACAAATTAATTAAACTTTAACCAAAATTAAAATTAAACCGTAAAAAAAATACTTCAAAATATTAATAAAAACCGCAATAGAATCTTAATGATATGAAAATAATGGTATTTATCTTGTCAAGCAAAAATACAGCCAAATATTTGGGATTTCTTTCTTTAATACCAACAAAGATGTAATGAAAAAGTTGCAATAATTAAATAGTTTTACTTATTAAAGATAGTTTATAATTAAATTAAAGATAAAAAAAAAATAGTTTCAATTCTTTATTATTGTCTTTATTATTAAGTTTTTCAGTTATAAGCTATATCTTGTCATATGTTTTTCTTATAAGTTTCTTACTCTTCTTCTCTGCATTAAACTAAATCTGGCATTGTGTATTTTGAACATTATTGCTCCATGAGAAATTGCTTGTGGCGATCTTCATTTGTTACTTTGGATAAAACCGTCTGCTATAAACCTAAATGTAAAACATTTTCATTTTGAAAAATCATTCACTCAATTAAAATCTCTCAAAATACATATACTTTTACATACATTTTTGATAATATAAATATATTTAGACTGAAAATGTATTTTAAAAAAGGGATAAAATCTACAAAAATAAATAACACTTAGAGAAAACTATATTTGGCACAATCCCACAATGCATTTGATTTCTTGATTCTTGATGGTCCAAATTAGCTGTATTCGTTATACTACTATATTGTGCCATGGCCTCAGTGGACTAATCTTCGATGGGTGTCACAAACGTATGGACACATGTTCTGTAGGTGAGACAAAAGCATCAGTTATTAGTACTCTGATTTCCATTTAAAGAGCGTTGAATGATGCATGCTTCTCAGAGGAGGGAGAGATTAAATCGTAATGTGAAAAAGATGGGTAATTGTGCTATCCAGCGGCTCTAATTGCCACATAAGCATGACTATTTTTTTGCACTCTATAATGAAGCACCTTATTTTAGTTCGACATCCTTTTGAAGCGTGAGAGGGAACGATCTCCAGGGGATGGTTGTAGAGAGGGGAAGGAATGTTATTCTGCAGAAGATGGATATTTAGCTGTGTTTGCACTGTTATGAACACTCATCCTTAGGAATTTTTGAGAATTGCAAGTTGACTCTTTTGGGCTTGTCAGCAACTAGATAGCAATGCTAGACCTAAAGTTAAAGTAGTTCATCCCAAAAAACAAAAACAAACAAAAAGAAAATCCTAAAATATACACACCCTCAGGCCATTCAAGATCAGGATGAGTTTGTTTCTTCATCAGGTTTGGAGAATAGCAGCATTGCATCACTTGTTCACCAATGGATGCTCTGCAGTGAATGGGTGCCGTCAGAATGAGAGTCCAAACAGCTGATAAAAACATCACAATAATCCACAGGACTCCAGTATCCAGTCTGTCAATTCACATCTGGAGAAGACAAAAGATGCATGTTTTTAAGAAACAAATCCATCAAGAAATGTTAAACTTCAGATAAGTTCTTTCCATAATATTGCTTTCTCCAGCGAAAAAAAAAAAGGTTTCTCATCTGAATCAGGAGAGAAATCTGCACACGTGAAAACAGTCCAAAATAAAAATTTGGGTGCATTTTAATGCGAGAGGACCATGGAACGTTTTCACTAAAGGAAGTGTTATATGGATTATGGGCAAATAAGCTGTTCATTTATATATATATATATATATATATATATATATATATATATATATATATATATATATATATATATATATATATATATATATTGTTCATGGAACATTTAATTTTACAGGATCCTACATAATAAAATACAATGTTTTGATGGGATGTTTTGGACTGAATCAAGGTTTACAATGATTATTTCACATTATGGTAATGCATATTGAGTTTTTTGTGTTTACTTTGCTTGCAGATTAATGCAGGAAGAGCACTTGTGCAGCATCCATTACTAATAGTGGTTCTTCTTGAGAGCATTTGAAGCGTTGTAATGTTGCTTTGGGACACATGGTGGACATTTACCTTGCCACTCCATTAAGAAGAGCCATCATCAATAATACACTATTATAGGGTCCAGTGAACCAGATCGAACACAATTATAATAGACCAAATTCAAAGGAAGAATTATTAATGAGAATGTTCTGAACTTGAACACTTTTCTTGGGGGGGGCTGTCCAAGATTATTGATGTGAAACATTTTCCACAATGCAGTGCGCTTAACTTGACCTTCCACTTCTAGCATGAGAAATGAACCAAACGGGAAATCAATCAACGATTTTTAACATCTCTTACGTTAGTGATTGTTTGACCAAACTGCAAGACAATAACTAAGACATTTTTGTACAAAATAAAAAATTTAAAATTATCAATCAGTAATGTATACTGCACCACAGCTTTTCCTGCATTCGTTTGCAAGCAAAACAAACACAAAACATTAAATATGCATAATAAACCCTGGTTCTGTCCAATGCATCCTATCAAAACATCATATTTTATTATGTTTACTTATTTCTGAGATTACAAATGGGTTGCATTTGCTGAAATAAACATCCAATATAGTGAGATCATGTGGCAGAAGTCTTGCATAGTATTGTTTTAAACTACATTTGAAACATACGTGTATATATATTATATTATATTATATTCAGTGTTGGGCAGTAAAGGGTTATTAGTAACGTGTTACTGTAACACAGTTACTTTTGACAGTAACTAATACTGTAACGAATAACTTTTTAAATAAATTAACTCCGTTACCGTTACCATGTGGTGCATTGTTCGTTACTTTTTAAAAAAATTATTAATTTTGACAGAAGTGCAGCCTAACCTGTTTGCAGCAGTGAGTGTTTAAAAATAACTTTCTGTTTTACTTCGTGTTTGTATAGACCATAACGCATAAAAGCGCATTAATGGGAACATTCAAGAAAGTTCACTAAAAAAGTAGCTAAAAAGTTACTTTTAACAGGAATGCATTACTTTTTGATGTAAATAATCAACAAAGTAATTGAGTTACTTTTTTAATTAAGTTAATAGTAACACTATTTCTTAGTAACTCGCACAACATTGGTGTTGTCATAACGTTCACCTTGGAGATTGAAAATGATTCTTTTTTGAGACCCCAGGAGCCCAAATTCAAACCCAGAACAATAAAACCCACAGAAGACGTGGGAGTTCAAAGGAGTTCAGAGGAGGAATCTTTATATTACCAAACTGCAGGGAGAGGAAGAGTAGATATAAGTCATGATCTGCAAGATTGACCACAATCTGATGTGATCCGACCACCTCAGAGAAAACCAGTGTTGAGCTGCTGCAAGAGCTTTTGAATCAGTTCGAGAGTTCGAAGCGGGTTCGCGAATCATTTGAGTCAGTTTGGCAGTTCAGAGAGTGAATCATTTGAGTCAGTTCGGGAGTTCGGAGCGTGAATCATTTTAATCAGTTCGGGAGTTCGGAGCGGGTTCGCGAATCATTTGAGTCTGTTCGGGAGCTCGGAGCGGGATTGTGAATCATTTGAGTCAGTTTGGGGATCGCGAATCATTTGAGTCTGTTCGGGAGCTCGGAGCGGGATTGTGAATCATTTGAGTCAGTTTGGGGATCGCGAATCATTTGAGACCGTTAGGAAGTTCGGAGCGGGATCGCGAATCATTTGAGTCAGTTTGGGGATCGGAATCAGTTCGGGAGTTCGGTGCGGGATAGCGAATCATTTTAGTCAGTTCGGGAGTTCGGAGCGGCTTCGCGGATCATTTGAATCAATTCGGGCATTCGTAGCGGGTTCGCGAATCATTGGAGTCATTTCGGGAGTTCAAAGCGGGTTCGCGAATCATTTGAGTCAGTTTGGGAGTTCGGAGCGGGATCGCGGATCATTTGAATCAGTTCGGAGAGTGAATCATTTGACTCAGTTCGGGAGTTCAAAGTGTCTTAAGTGATTCAATGTATGTTTTTCTCATACAAGTGGAACATTGTTTAAAACATGCAGCCTGTCTCTACTGTGGAGTCGCAGGCTTTCAGTCAGCTCCTTAAATGATATAATAGATTTCATTTTTAAACATATATATATATGTTTGTTTGTGTGTGTGTATGTATGTATGTTTCTCGAAATTGATTCGGAGTAATTCAGATTGCTTTCATTTATTTATTTCAAAATGTTTTGTGTTATGTTGTCCATTGTTGATAGTTTTCACACTTAAGCTGTGAAAGGAACATTTTAAGGGCTCAACACAACAGCTTTTATGATGCAGAAGCCACTTTAGTTTTTGATTCTGAATATATTATTCAGGCGTTTTGTTATTTATTTCAGAAATCCTTGTGATATACAATATTCAGTTTGTGCTGGTCTGACTTAATCAAAATAGTGTTTAAAATGACTTTCTGTTTTACTATGTGTTTGTATAGACCATAACGCATAAAAGTGAATTAATGGGAACATTAAAGAAAGTTCTTTAAAAAAGTTACTAAAAAGTTATTTTTAACAGTAATGCATTACTTTTTGGTGTAAATAATCAACAAAGTAATTAAGTTACTTTTTGAATTAAGTAACTAGTAACACTATTTCTTAGTAACTAGCACAACACCTATTATATTATATTATATTATATTATATTATATTATATTATATTATATTATATTATATTATATTATATTATATTATATTATATTATATTATATTATATTCTACCCTGCCATTAGCAGTAGCATTATTCCATTACACAGATATCTTTCTTTCTTCTTCCATTTTTCCTCAATGGATGATGTCAGAATAAATATTGATAATATTGAAATTAACCAATTGATTAAAAGAGTGCATTCCACTAAATTCCTGGGGGTCATCATTGACGAATCTCTAACCTTTAAATGTCATATTGAGCATCAAACTGTCAAAGTATGTTGGCTTGTTTTATACGATTAGACATGTTCTTCCGTTATCTGCTCTACTCTTGTTGTATAAAACTCTCTTTGAACCACATCTTAATTACTGTGATATGGTGCAACACCTTCACAAGTCATCTTAAAAACCTTGCGTCATTACAAAAGAAAGCCATACGGTCTCTGTCCTGGTCCGAGATAAATTTTCCTACTCACCCTCTGTTTTATCGCTATGAGTTACTAAGACTAACTGAGCTAAATAAATATCATAATGCCTGATTTATGTTTCAAATTGTTAATAATCTGAACTCTAGATTAAGTAGCCTTGTTCCTATCTCCAGCACACTTACCAAACCAGAACCAAATCACTCATACCTGGAAAATATCGCAGACGTGTTCGCGCCAGTATGAGCGTTGTCTGTAGGGGGCTGCAGATTTGGAATGGGATTGACGATGGCCTTAAGGTGTTGCCCTCTATCTCCAACTTTAAGAGACAACTAAAAAAACATTATCTATCAACCTATATTTAATATATAACTGTCTTTTCATGGTCTACTGGGATGTATGATTGTATATGTATGTATTTTTATGTCTGAATTGGTATGCTCTCGCATGCTTTCAGTTCATTTACCATCGTCTGGTTGCAGGTGGTAAATGTGTACTTTGTCCGTACCACTTTTTTTTATTTTTTATTATTATTATTATTTTTTCATAAACTATGGGCCCCCACATATAGGCTTTTTAGCTTCTTTGGGGGACCCATTTCACTATACCTAATTTGTATTTTTTGTACCCCCGCTGTTTCATCATAGAATTTGCTGGTTAACTTAAACTGAACTTAAACTGAAATAACACTTTATCATGTGATCTCCCTCATTGATGGTTCGAGCAGTAGATACGTGTGACATCGCTGATGTTCTACATTGATCAGCATGGCCTTTTACTGAGTTTAAAGGTCAGATCAGAGCCACAGAGGACTATTGTAAATGATCGGGGGTCAAAAGTGGGTCGGATGAGATCTGAAACAATTAAATCGCGTTACATGATGAAAATGTTCCTTTAGGGAGGTTGCAAACATTGTCTGGAAATGGTAATGCAATATGCAGAGCATTTTATTGCATCTATCAGAGGTGAGTGCATGCCATCAGGTGAAGTAGAAGCATGTATCGCATCTCTACAGCAATATAATAATCAGAAATGCATCCATTAAAACGCTCAGCAGAGATGTTGGTTGGACACATTGATCCAAACCTTATATTCAGAGTGATGACGATATTGCATTGATACAGCAGTTTGCTGAATGCAACAATAAATGCTTCAAAAAGTAGTGTGCTACAGTACATCGCTGTCACATGTAGCCTTTTTATTAATTCAGCGAGTGCCATCTATTAACATGTGCAGATAAAACAGAGCACACTGTGAGATACTGTATCCCACAATCCAAAACACTGAACTTTGACAATACACTGTGAAAATTATTTTTTCAAGTAAATAATACAAAGATTATTGGAGTATATTTTGCATTTTAAAATCAATGATATGTGCTAGTTAGTGTTTCTTTGTGAAACTGTCTGCAAGATAAGTGTTTTAAAGCTAATCCCACATCAACTTTATTTTTTATTTTCTTTTTTTCAGTTTACTGCCAAAACATTATGTAGGACTAGGATTGTCATAAAAAAAGGGAAAATAATTAAGTCAAATAAAAAACTGTTATTTATTAATTAGATTAGAATACAAATACATTTTTTTTTTGCTTTAATCTTTTAAATACATAATTAAATAAAAATGTAAAATGGTAATTTTATAAATAATTTTTAAATGCACATTTTAAATTGTATTTTAAAAATCATTTGTCGCTTTCTTTTCTTTGTGAAACAACTATCTGCAAAATACTGTCTGACAGGTTTGGCACTACATAATTATGTGTTATAATATAAATGTAGATGTAGATATTTTTGCAGTGTGTTTTGCAATATTTTTGCAAGTTCTTCCAGTAACATTAATAGAATGTGCTTTCAAAGTTATGTGGTTTTTATTAATGTTCTAGCACAAAAACATTACATACCATTTATCAAACTTTTTTTCTGATACATTTTAGTTGAATGCTACTGCTTATAGAATTTTCAAAGAACATTCAAAGGTAACAATTCCATAATGTTAACATTGGACTTTTGTGCATTCAGAGAATGTTCCGAAGCAAAGTTTAGCAAAACATTTTTTAGCACACATTTTTGTTAGCTGGGACAGAAGATGCAGTTATAACACAAAATGTGCAATGCTATTCATGACATGCATACTGCAGTCTGCTTAATGTGGGTGTAATTCCAAACAGCCAAAGAGAGAAATTGCATGTTCATGTATGCATGAGTGCAACTGCTCTATGTATATGAGATGCATGATGTGTGTTGTTATTAGGTCTAATTAGGCTAATTTACTGACATGGATGTGTGTGACCTCGATTCAGCAGTGATTGTATTTGGATGTAGTTACAGACTGATGACCGGCCGCCCCGTCACACCATCACATAGATGCCTATTGGCTGCAAAGTAATAAGCCACTTAGTATGCATATGAGCATCATAAAGCATGACCTTTCAAAAGCAGCAATGTAAATGTCTTGTTCCAAATCAGTCCCTTTGCAAATTAATGAAGGAGCAGTTTGGGTTTGTTTGCCGTTCTTTTGTCTTGCTTTGGTTTGTTTGTTTGTTTGTTTGCCAATCAAATTCAATGTATCAATGCTGCACGGAATGAAGGGTAAACTCTAAATCGCATGCCACATGGGCAACCTGCTAATTTGGTTCTTGAAAATCATATCAAGCCTCAATTCCGCAGCTGCAGTTTGAGTGTGTCACAAACAAACCCATTTACTGAGTCACAAAACACTCTTTTTGCTTTGACAAAGAAGAGAAAGGTGCATGAAACACTCAATTATTTTCGCAAACGATAATAAAAAATAGCTTTTGTGCTGGAGTTTTTGATTTATTGTGTTTTTAAGAGCTCGGCTTGCACGATCAACTGGTTCAAACAGCTGTCTAGCAGCTCTTTTGGTGCTGATGGATGTTTTGCTGTCATGATGGCGTTTGATCACCTTTGTGTTGACTAATTGACTACAGTGATTGATATTTGGTGCAATGCAAGATTCTCTAAGGATGAGCTGCCTTCATCACTGTCTGTCAGTGTTTGTCAAGGACAGCGCTGCTAATTGTTGGGTTTGTATGGCGCGCTGACATTGAATGAGCACTGAGACAGCTCGTCGTGCATTAAACACGCCGCTTGCTGCTATTTACAGTCTAACTATCAAAACAGTTACTGAGCTGTGGAGCTGAAGTGATTATCATTGATCATGAGTGGTTTCATATTACTAATGTGTCATTTAGCTGATGCAGATGAAAATACTCTAATACAGAGTCAGCCTGGAGTATCCTGATGTTCAAAACCTCTTGTAGGGCACATTCGTGACGCTCGTGTGCCAGTCGTGGCTGGAGTTTGAAGCTTCAGTCTAGTTGTTCAGATTTTAAACACTATGCTGAGTTACTTGTTTTCAGCTCAAATTTATTGAAAACTGCAGTCATGTGCATGTTGAAAAATAGAAAAACATATCCATTAGAAAGGCCCATTTAAAGCACTGAAAAGCACCTTTTACATAAAGTATTATGGTGGTAAAATGGTATCAGCTTATGTTAATGTAAAGTTCTGCCGAAATGTGACCATTGGACCACAGTAGCAGTCTTAAATCTCTGGGGTATGTTTGTAGCAGTAGCTAAAAATACTTTGTATGGGTCAAAATGATAGATTTTTCTTTAAAGTCATGAAGATATTTTGTAAATTTCCTATCATAAATATATCAAAACTTAATTTTTGATTAGTAATATGCATTGCTAAGGACTTCATTTGGACAAGGCGATTTTCTCTGTATTTAGATTTTTTTTGCACCCTGAGATTCCTGATTTTTCAAATAGTTGTATCTCGGTCAAATAGTGTCCGATTCTAACAAACCATCAATGGAAAGTGTATTTATCTCTTTAAATCTCAATTTTGAAAAAATGACACTTGTTTTTGTGGTCCAGGATCACAAATGCATATATAAATAGGCTATTTAATGCAAGGACAACATGCCCCAACGTGTATTTAATGAAGTGAATATTTTGTCCTGGCCAATGATGGCAAAAAAATAAATATAAATTTGGTTAAAATTTTACGTTTTTTTCTACACAAAAATTTACTTTCTAATCTATAGTCATATGCAATACCCTAATAATGGTATTGATAATGATAATTCATTACATTTATAATCTCTTCTCGACATTGAAAGCTCTCACATATCACTTTACCATGGTACCAAGACAGTACTTTTTATATTAGTACATAAACGCGTCTCAAAACGATTACATTTCTCATATTGACGTGTGATCCTAAAGAGAAAAAGGCTCATTTTAACTGTTTCGAGCTGAAAATGACAGAAAGAGGGCTGGAAACACACACACGCACCCACACTGCGCTCGCGTTACCGAGAGAATCCGCTATTTTAGGAAGGACGATTCATTTTAGCGAATCGGTTCGTTCAGATGAATCGTTTCAGTGTTCCGCCAGTCTCCGATTGTTTTGATCACCAAAAGTGTACATAGAAGTCCACGTTATGTTTTATTATTGTTGTAATGATTTTTATTTTTAGCGGGGAGTATTCGGTTGCTACATAGATTTTGTCAAATGCTTTTTTATTATTATTATACTAATTTTAGTGTCTAAAACCATCTTGGAAAAATCAATTTTGAGCTTGTGCTAACAGGTGTTTCATTAGCAACCATGATCCAAAACATATACGATTCTTAATATTGTAAACAATTTTATTTCCGCCATAGTTTCTCCCAAAGACTGTGGCGGTATAAACGCTGCGAATCGGCTCGACTGAATCACTACAAGGAATCGGTTTAAAAGAACCATTGGTTCGCGATTCAGACGCCACTATCATCACGGCGCGATCGAACCCCTCCCAGTTACTCCTCTGGCTTTTGGCACGAACATCAGGCAACAATCTCCAAATATGTGAGAGCTCACATGAAATAAGGGGCGAGAGCGACACATCATATGTTTGAATGATTCGCTGAGGATGTGAGAGTCACGGATGCGGCGATCGATGAGTGTTTCTGTCGCAGGTAAGAGACAAACGCATGTCGCCTGTTGCTCAGCCACAAATAAACACACATCATAGAGACTGACATGCATTCGTCTGTGTCACATATGCATTTTGCATGCTGAACATGATGTGAAATTAACGGATTATAGTCTACGTGCGTCAGATGATGTTAGTATGAGAGTGAATGAATTATTGCACCCTCCGTTTCATATGATGTGCACCTCATGAATAGCAATTGACAGGTCATCGATGGCTTTTATTGTGTCGTTTGGATTTGCAATGCAGCTGATTTATCTAAACCAGCCATGCATGAGCAACTTATTTGCAGTCATCGATTCATCTCATAATGGAACTAATAATCATGTTTACTGAATGCAATCAAGCTTCACATTCGCTAGGCTGTTTACGGTATCTGTACGATCACGTCTTCACCGCTTTACAAGTGGAAAAAAAAAGTTATTTTCAGCACTTGGCTTTTTGATTTCGACCTGCCTTTGAGATGCTGTCTGCTTGTGAAATTGCTGGAAGAAGGTGACGTTCCCTTTGATCACACCGGAAGGGTCAGATTTCATGCAAGAGACACTAGGATTCAATCAGAGATAATGCATTCATTGGATCAAAGCTCTGATGCTGCTAATATCTGATTGGATTATTATTATATTTGACACCAGGCGCCTTCAAAGTCAGATTCAGATTCTGAGCAATAGTGTCTAAACACTATATTTTTTCCTTCTTTTTGCTGTTAGAAGTAAAATGCATGTGTTGCATACATAAAAGGCATCAAAAGAAATATCTGTACAATTTCTCCACCAGGCGTTGCTTGTTTATGTGGAAGTCAAATAAATTATCATCCAAACATATTTTCGCACTGATTCAAAGCTATATTAAATGAATCGTTGCGAGCACAAGAAAGCCATTATGCTTTCTTTCCCGCAGCTCCATAATCTTCACATTATGAACTTTAATGTGTTATGATGATGGCAATAGTAATGATGGTAAAAGCTTTACAATCTGTTTGGCTTTCTTAGAGCTGGGACCTAGATCCAAGCTCTGGCTGTTAATCTGGATCAATGTGTTTTAATATTAAAACCTGATGTCAGTCTAATTATGATTCTTCCATGATGAGCACTGTCTGTACTCAATCCTTTAATGCCAACTGTTTATGCATTTTACATCATTCTTAATCAGTGTCTAATCAATATCTGCAAATCCTTAGAAGAAGAAGAAAAAAAGCTCCAGAGAAGCAAGTTTTATGCAATATTAATACATGTTGTCTAAGAGCATGCATCTTGAATAGAAGTAGCCTATAATAAATGTTTAATGTCGGCATGAACTCAAAAGTCACACTAACAATTTTCCAAATGCATGTTTTTTATCTTATGGTGAATCATTCTTTAACGCATTTGTTTATTTAAAAATAATAATATAAATAAATAAGCGGTCATAACTGGATGGTAAAATGACAGACTTCTCAAATCATTTAAGTCTGCTTAAACCCCGCCCCTTCTGTATTAGTCATTTTAACAGCAACATATATAATATAAATAATTCTTTAGTAAAACCTATTTGGTAAGCTGTAACATAAATAATAAATATATATATATATATATATATATATATATATATATATATATATATATATATATATATATATATAAATTCTATGTAATATTATAATATATTTATAATAAATTACATTTTTGTACTTTAACGATTTTTAATATAATAATTTTAGTGCATTTTTATTTTAATATAATCATATTTTTGTGTGAATCACTTTATTATTTCCTTTACTATTACTGTTTATTTATATTATATAAAATTATGTAAATTGTGTAATTTATCAATATTAACAGTTTTAATATAATCATATTTTCATATATTTTTATTTTAATATAATTATATTTTAACTGTAAAATATTTGAATCTCCATATAAATTTCCTTTACTAAAACGTATATCAAATTATATACCTATTTTTGGTAATTTAAGAGTATATGCAATTTTAATATAACCATATTTTTATATTTTTATTTTAATATAGTCTAGTAAAAATTGTGTATCAACTTATAAATTTATTGTTGCCTACATAATATCCCACAAGAAGATACAGATAGAAATGTTGTAATTTCAATAAACAGAAAGTAAGGCTTGGTCTGAGATCTTGTGAAACTATTTTATACGGTGAACTCATGCCATAAACATCAAACTATCAGATTCAGTTTTGTGTTTAAACAACAAATGGTGATGGAGAGCCCAGATGGTTCATAAGTAAGAGGGATAATATACAATCAGCACATCATAATGGCAGAATAAACCCAGAGCGTGTGATCGGGACCCGACGTGAGGCGGCTAAATATATCAAATAACATAAAAATAGACATGAATTATTGATTTAAGATTAAATTATTATATTAGATTACTACTTTGGATACATCATATAGTTTGATACTCGGGTTCTGGAAATAAAAATTCCATTCATTTTTCCATAAGACAATTGATTTTTACTGTTAACTCTTAAACCTGTAAAGACAAATCTACTGTGAGCTCAGAGGTTGTTAATCGATAGAATATGCTTGTGCTGAATCCATCCTCTTGCATTGTTTCAACTTATTTTTAAAATAATTGTTTTGGTGAAAAACTACATTACCCACAATGCTGTAGAGGAAATCCCACCAATCAAGGAGTCGCAGTGAGCCAATTGTACATAAAAGATAGCAGGGAACATGAATGACATAATCAAATTGGTCAGAATACTTCAATATTTATATACTTAAAATAAACTGTTTCTTTAATTCTTTTAGGTTTATATTTCTCCATTGTTTTTTGATAACTTGCTTCCCTTATGAAACATAAACATGGTTTTATTATAGTAAAAGTGTAACCATGTTTTTTGACAGATTGATTGCCATCTGTGTAACCAGTTTTATTACTAATACCATGGTTAAACTATGGTTAGTGTAGCAAAACCAAAGTTAATTTTATTAAGCATTCATGGAAATTGAAGTTATTTTCCGCATTGAAGATACTTTTTTTTTTTTTACTTCAAATCAAAGTTTGTAAGGTTGTGATTCACCTCTGAGCTGCTTAGTTTGGTTAACGGCTCACAATGCTTTAACCGAGACATTTTTTAAAATCCCTTTGGGAAAACATGAGTGGAAAAAAAACCCTTCCAGAGCTGTAAAAGTAGGCGGGCACAAATGCATTTGATTTGACAGCTGAATGCCATAATTGACCAATCAGAATCATTCCAGAGAGCCGTGTCGTAATATGATCTATTTGTATTGTTTAATTGCATTTAGGATTCATCTAGAATTCATCTCACTTCACAGAGTAGTTTGTTGTTTACAGTTTAGTGACACATTTTTTTTCTCTGGTTTTCTGTGATGGCCTGTCAGTTGTAATAGTTTGCACCAAAGCACATGAGATCTGCCATCATAAAACCCATGTGGCATATCCACGCATTACTGCAGCTGGACAGGGGCCTGAGAGTCATTCAGTCAGTCCACACTGGCCCTCAAGAGCCTCAGGCAAAACACACACACACACACACACACACACACAGAGAGACACTCAACTCAGCTCCAGTGAGCAATCACTGAGCACATCATGTCAGGACTCCTGGGATACTTATTTTTACATCAATATTGATTTTTCAGCATTTGTCTTTCAGCTCTAATATTAGAAACTGCTTCAAATGCATGATGCAAAGACAAAAGGTCCAGATGTGCATGCCTCTGTAAACCAGCATGTTTTTGTCAGATAAATCAGTCTGCTGATATTTCCGTGCGCTAAATGCAGCACGCTCAGAAATGTGCTGGTGACACAGACTTCCAGCTGCTATTATCTCTCACCTTTCAGTTGTTTACATCAGTCTGTGACTGGCGTCACGTACTGTATGTATGTGAGCCGCACGTGTTACTGTGTGTTAATTATAGCTCTCCCTCCCTGCCTGAAATAAAACCGGTTTATGTTCGGTGACCTTAACTGTAATATCTCAATGTGTCTTCATGACGCTGCTTAGTTTGCCAGACTATCTGTTTAACTTAAAGTAGTTTAGTGGGTCTATTGATCTGAATTTGCAATAATGCCTGATTGGCTGAAAATTATCCCTTAGATACCTATACTGAAGCTATTGAAGGAGGGAAATATTTTTTTATAAATAACTATCCAATGATGTAATGTATTATTATATTCAATAAGAACAAAATGTGTCAGGCACAACAACAAGATGTCGTAGTTGATTAAATGCTTCTAAAAAACTGTGGGTGAATGTGTGATTTGTGTATGCATGTAGTTTCATAAAAAGCATAAGGTTTTAATGATGAATTATGATTACTAAATGCACAAATAATTGTGTACGTTCTATTATAGGCCCACTGTATTTCATTCTGTCTGAATATATGTGCTGTTTGTCAAATCATATATGAAATCCCATCTGCTTTAATTTAACAAATTGTAAATACTAGTGATCAAACAATATGATTTCAGTGCCCAAGGTTTATTTAATGCTGATTTTATATTATAATATATATAATATACTATATATAAATATATACTGTGTAAAAAAGAAGATAAACAGATAAAGTAGAATCAAAATAGAATAGAAAGTGATCGAGTTAGATGGTCAAATAAAGATATATATATATATAAATGTAACTCAGATGTGCACCAATTTCCTGATGTAAGCAAACAGTTATTTTCATTATATTTACTTAGAATTCACCAAAACATAACAATGGAAATGTACATACATTATCCACTGACAAAGCTAGATTTTGTCAGACTTTAGTAAGCCACATAGCACTTAGTGTTACACTGATGTCAATTTCTCTGAGAAGGCTCTCTGAGATCTGTATGTTCCCTGTGTTCGGAGGCACATTCTCTTCGAGAGGTGATGGAAGAGAGGTGTCATTCCCACCCATAAATTAGCTTGTCGACTTGTTAGCGTATGCATTCACTGTGTCTTCTTCCTCCGCAGGCTCAAACAGACGATGAGAGTTGACGAGACCCACGGCTTTTGGTGATGACGCGGTCCCACTATGGGGCTCCCGTGAACGGCCAGGGCGTCGAGTATGTTGACTGCCTGTCAGCATGACGCCGTTGGACCTGTGGCTTTCGCGCTCCATCCCCATGTGTCTGCTGCTGCAGAGCCTGGTGCTCATGGTCCTGTGCTTTCCGTCTGCCAGCACCTGTCCCAAGGGTTGCACCTGTCAGCGCTCTGAAAGCCCACCGCACGGCCTCAACGTCTCCTGTAGTCTGTCACGCTTGAAGGAGATCCCACCTGATGTCCCCCTGGACACCCAGCTGCTGCAGCTGGACCGAAACCACATATCTCTGGTGCCCGATCGCATATTTCATGGATTGAGGATGCTTCGGAGGCTCAATCTCTCCCATAATGCTGTGGAAACCCTCGGCGAGGGGGCATTTGTCGGTTTGGAGGGCTCTCTGGAAGTGCTGGACCTTTCCCACAACCGAATCACTAGCGTGCACAAGGACGCATTCGCACGGTTGAAGGCACGTGTGATGGTGGACAACAACCCTTGGCATTGCGACTGCGCCCTGCAGCAGGCGCTGGGTGGCATGGCCCACAACCATGAGGCCGCCACGCGCGTGCTGTGCCGTAGTTCAGAGCTGAGGGACCAAGAGGGCCAGCCGTTCCTTGCCGTGGATGCGGACTTGTGCAACCTGGCCAAGCGGACCACCGACTACGCCATGTTGGTGACCATGTTTGGCTGGTTCGCAATGGTTATTTCTTATGTTGTGTACTATGTACGGCAGAACCAAGAAGATGCAAGACGACACCTTGAGTACCTGAAATCGCTTCCCAGCAAGCCCAAGAAACCGGACGAACTGGAGGACATCAGCACGGTTGTGTGACATTACAAAGATCAGACGATCCTAAAGACTGAAGGCCCATTCACTCCAAGAATGATAACTGTAACACTAACTAGGGCTGCACGATTAATCGAACGTGATCATCATGCACATCATGTCAGTAAAGCCGGTTCTGTGATTAGTAGTAAATCTTACTACAGAGAGCCATAGCTCACTGACAAGCTATGGCCAAATAAAAATTGCAGACAATATAATCGTACAATTATTAAATCAAAGAAATTGTTCGCAATAATGACAACGTTTTCATAGCGTTGAATGAAAATACCACATTTAATAACATGTTTTTACCTCAAACTCACTTCATAACATCAGCCGAGTGTTTGAAATAAATCCTTCTGTGAGATGATGTGGCTTTTACACAGAATTAGGCACGCACCATATTTCATAGAACTCTAAGCAGTGATATAGGCATTGCATTATAAATATACTTCATTATAATTAATATTTTAATAATAAGAGCTCAGATAAACCGTGCATTGCTGTAGTCGAGGGTATTAGTCAGTTGAATCAATGAAAGCAGTTGAATCTTCTGTTTATTGAGCTGCATTTCCTGGGTTACTTCTTCGGGGGGTAGTTTCCACGTGAGAGCGCCCTCTGGCCTTCGGATGGAGATTTACAGCTGATCACTGAACCGTGCTTCACTGAAAGATATGCTTGACAATCACAGCTTCGATCTAATCGTGATTTAGATTTCATTTCAATTAATCGTGCAGCCATAACGCTTACTATAAGAGAATATGGTAGTTCGCTTCACAGCTACAACGATAACGGCATGGGGTAGCTATATTGTTGGAATCACTTTTAAATCAGTGTTTTCCACATGGTGAATAATAAAAGCATCTACAGGCAATTAGAACACATCTGTCCCTAAAGAGCTTGCAGCATGCCCTTATGATATACAGAACAATATGGTTATCTTTATAGTTATCATTCTTAGCTTGAACGGGCCTTAAACCAGGATGTTAATTAATATGACACGAATCATAAATGTCGTCTAGCGTACTACACCTGTCTTCTCTTTTTCCAATGTGCTTTCCTGTTTCTGAGTATGTATTTAGAACAATTTGTGATACACTCCCAACCCTTTGCCCTTACGAGAGATATAGAGTCTTTTAAACGTGACGTACAGGTGGCATTAAAACAATCGCATGTGGTTCAATCCCATCTTTAGAGCAGGAACTTGTTTTCAGGCTCATTGACATGAGTCATTTTCTATTGTAACTAGTCAGTCGGAACAGATCGTCAATCATAAAGCGGCGCTAATGACCAGTACAGGTATTTTGAGAATTCAAATCTCAGGTGCAAATGTTGATAGACTCCAATGATTTGTAAAAACCCTACGATGTTTTGATGCTACCAAGTTTTGTATGACAAACGATAATCCAGGCATGTGCACATTAGCTACAATCGCGAATCATTTTAAGACCTTTAAAAGGCGTGGTGTGCCCTTTATTAGTGTAACGATGGGACATTTCTTCCAACATTCCAAAACTATTATTGTGATCCTGTGCATTTTTTTTAAATGTTTGTTTTTGCGTTAAAACTCGTGCACATTAAATTGTGAATTGTTGAGTCATAGAGCACAGAAGTGCTGGTGTGGTGCGTGTCACGTGATTATCGGAACTGTAGTCGAGGAACGTAGTCGATACCTCCATCTGAGTCTTTTGTCGGTAACGTTACTTGTGAGGCTCTTTGTCGATGTCGTAACTCACTGTGCGTAAAAAGAGGCTCCTGAGCCCTGTGCTAGTCATCGTGTAGTCTACGAGATGGCCAATGTGTTTTTTCGTAAACGTAAGGTTCCATCCCTGAATCCAACTCTTGATGTCCAGGACAGAAAATATACTTCCTGATGAGGATCTTCAGCTTCCCCTTGCGCTGTGATGGTAGGGCCATTGGCGCTCAGTGATATTATTGTGTTTGCAAAGTAATTCATCCCGGTTGCAAGCGGAAAATTACAGCTGTCACTCTGTTACTGGGATAATTCTTATGGTTGACTGCAGAGTCCAGCAAAGCAAAGCCCCGAGGAGAGCTAGAGGATAGAAAGGCGGCAGGAGAAGAGAGGAAATTAAAAACAGGATGATGGGAACAAGTTCTGGAGGAAATCAGGGCCCTTATGAAAATGGATTGCGGTGGTACCGTGGTATAGTACGTTTCAGATGGCTTTCATATATTATTGCAATCACTTGATCTAAGTATACTGTGGTATTTCCATGATTGCAATGTCCAAACGTGGTTTGTACCATGGTAATATCCAAAACAAATGGTATTATGAAGGATGCAACCATATTCAAGATTGGGTAACCAAATGTAAAATGTAGAGCATTGATCATTGGGAATAAAATCAGAATATATTAGTATCATGTCCACAAATTGGTAATACTAATGTAGTTTTAATTCAGTGGTATTATCCAAAACATGGTATTATTATAGATAAAACCGTATATATTCAAGATTGGGGTACGAAATGTTAAATGTAAAGCATGGATCATTGGGGATAAAATTGCCATCAGAATGTGTAATAGTACCATATCCACTAATCGGAAATAATATGGTAGTTTTGTGAGTGGAATGAGTGTTGTTTCTTTATTGTAACTTCATTGTTGTGTATCCAGTGAAGTGCTTTTTTAAAAAACTTTTTAAACGGTAATTAAATTCCAAAGTTGGTGCCGTTATAATAAATGACGTTTGATCGTGGCTTTAACATCGGTTCATCAGAAACATTAGGAGAACTTTAGAAGAACATTAGGAGAAGGCTAACCCGAATTCACTGTAGATAAAGAGCTTGTCGTTTGCGTAGGAAGGTACCTGAAATCCCTTTAAAGAATCATGTTTGAATGTACTTATCTAGTCTTTTGCCTTGTCTAACTGCGGTTGTTCTACACGCTGTATTGTGCTGGGAAAGTGAAGCACGCTGTAGCCAAGGACACGGGGGAGAGATTTTCTAAGTGCCTGAAATACTCGTCTATAAGTCTGTCATTCTTCCAGCTACCGATAACTTTGCTTTGAAACATTTCATTCGGTTTTGCCTAACTTGAGTTTACTTGGCCTCAAGTGGGATGTTTTTACTGCACAATGATAATGGAAAATCTGAATTTAATGAAGTACAGGGGGTCTTCTACAACAAATTGTTCTTCCTGTTTTCTAAAGGCCTTTTCACATGATTTGTGTCACGGCTTCAATGCGTTGCGATGCTTTTACCTCCACGTGAAAAGCTTTGCTGATTGTTTTACTGAAGGGCGATTTGACAAGGTTGCAGTGTGGATATAGTGAAAATATCTGATCTTAGAACAGAAGGTCCTAGCATTTGATTAGATGCATTGGAGAAAGGAATCAAAGGCATGTCTAACTTTTTCTCTGAATGTCATGGTATGCTTTGTTCCAGATTCAGATATGCACATCAGTCTATCATCCATCTTGTTTTTCAGATACAATCGTTAATGCCTGTGATTGTGTCTCATTGCACAGAATTTTTGCATTCAGTGAGGACAGAAAAACTACTTAATTTTAGAAAATGATTGCACCTGCTGAGGACGCGGTTTAATGCTGTAGTTTGATGCTTCACTGCATTGATTTTGATGCATTGGGGAACTGAACGTGAATCATGTGAAAGGGCTTTTATTGGAAAAATGTAGAGGAGACTTGCGGCATATGTTTCTTCCTATGTTATTTACTTTTTAATACTAATTTCTTCATCTTTGTACCGTTTTTTGCTTGGTATACATGAAACTGACTTCTGCTCAAAAGTGTGACATACCTTGAAGACGTAATACTGGAGGAGGACCAATGGTACATCACATTGTAAATGCATGATGTAGAGAAAATGAAATAAAAGATTCATTTACACTGTTATACCAATGCATAGACCATTTGTCTCTGTTCCAAAGCATACTGAGCTGTCAACATAGGGGGTATTTTAAGATGCACTTCTGAGGCTGAAGACCTAAAAAAAATTACTTCCTTTTTTGACAGTAAAGTGCATGTATTAACATTTCCATTTGAGTAATTATGCATTCATTAAAAAGTAACATACAAAGCCAACAAAATCATCAAAACCACAAAAAACATGTACTGATATTTATTTCTTTTAGGTGAAAAGAAATGCATGCATGGTGTCACTTTTGCATCTAGTGGCAATTTTCTGGCACCGAGATGTAAAGTAGGGGGTCATGAATAAAACAAGGGCCGAATTCCGACAAGAGGCCAAATCTGAGAGAACTGAAATGAAAACAAAAGCATTTGAAGGGAGACGAAATATGGTTTGTCACGGGTTCACTGAAAAAGCACCATCAGATCTCTGACACTGACATCTGTTGTCCTTTTTCATCTGAAGTGTGGAGGCTTATTATCATTGCACTGTGTCTAAAATGGGACCACAAATTGGATCTATTTTTAAGGCGGTTGAAGCTGTGACAAGTTGAGCGTTATGTTAAAATGCACATTTCTGAGAGGCAAACACATTCAGATCTGCTGGAGGATGTTGAACTTAAGGAATAATTGTAAATATTTCAAGTATATTTAGTGATTTGTAATCAGTTTGCAAGCTATTAAAAAAAACTTTCAACATTAAAGTAAACTATAAAGCTATAAAGAACTTGAATTACTTGAAATGAAATAAATTATATATATAGTACAGATAGTATTAGATACATTTTAAATATATAAGTGTGTGTGTGTGTGTAGCTTATTTCAGCTTGTTTAATTTAAGTATTTCTTATTTGCATTAAAATAAATTAAATTAACAGGAACTATAGACTTCAAAATTAAATTTTTTTATAAATTAACTGAAATTAAAATGAAAATGCAAATTATAAAAAAAATGAATAACTAATAATATAATACTAAAATAAATAAATAAATAAAAAAGCAAAGTAACATAGCAGGTTAGATGGATGTTAGAGTCACAGTGTCACAATAGTATTATCAAACATTTTGTTTGTAAAGTGTGATTGTGCTTGCTTTTTTAATCAAGTGATACTTGCTGTTGTTATCATGTGTTATGATGCTCTCACATTTGGTTTATTGCAGCAGAAAACCCAGTATTCATGATTATATTACAGGTCACATCTTCGCAGTTTTCCATAGATATATTTGATTTCTTAATCAATTGATGCATATTCATCACCTTTGATGTTATTGTATTTTCAACCTTGTAAATATTTGAGGATAATGATGATGAAAAATGTCTTGAGGTGCTGTGATGTTCAGTTCTTGTGTTCGCTTCTTCAAATGAAACACTAAATCAAACAGTATCTAATTTAAGATGGGCTCAAAATTCATAATAACTCCCAAGGGCGAATATTTAAAATACAAAAGCGCTCAAAAACTTGAGAGATTGAGGGTAATTTTTGAAATGAGCTGTGAAAGCACTGACAGGTTGACACGTCCTCGCAGGGACAGACCGATCCTCAAGCATTACTGTCCTTACAATGAGTGTCAGGTAAATCTACCAGCTCCAGTTTATTTCAGACAGTATTCAAACCTCGTACAGAAAGCGTTGAGCTCAATTATTATTCCAGTGTTAGTGCTAACTGTGTCCTTGTTAGTAGAGACATTCACATAGAGATTTGATCAGGGCTTTTGCTAAACGAAGTCAGTGAACACGAGCCACAAACACAGAAAAAGAAAAAAAAAGTTGTGAATAAAATGATTATTGGAGTAGGTTTTACTAGAGAATACTTAAATACAATAATCCAGAAATCCACCAATTCATTTCTTGTGAAGCAAAGTGATGCGTGTTTGTAAGAAACAAATCATTCAACAGTTGCTTCTGGCCAAAATATGCATCTATAATCCATAATAACGCATTCCTGCAGTGCAAAAGTTGTCATCTCACATCAAATGATTTGTTTAGAACTATTTTGGACTGCTTTCACTTGTAAACGGTACGTATTTCTCTCCTGATTCAGACGGGATGACATTTTCATTGAAGTAGCGTTCTCATGAATAGTATTTTGCAGGAAACAACGGTTTGAAGTTAAACGTTAAAGCTGCGGTAGGGAACTTTTGACGCTCTAGCGGTTAATAAACAGAACTGCTTGCGTCTTGCGGAAGAACATCGTAGCCGGAACTTCTTCTCTCTGTTTATGTCTATGAAGAATCAAAAGGGGCTGGGTTACTCCGCCGCGGTACCCCCGAAGCAATCTAAAATAGTCCGAATATAAACACTTATTATAGGTGTACCCTAGTGATTCAGGACAAGCTAAAAACACGGTTTGGAAAATGGATTCATGTTGTAGGCTACTCGCTTATTATATACATTTTTCTACATTTTGAACACAAAGAAAGTTACGGACCGCAGCTCTGATTGGTTGATTTCTTACCGGGAGCGATGCATTTCTGCAAATGGCAATAGGACACTGGGAGGAGCTTGATTTTTACACAGATTACCTGTCTCATATTCTACTGTCAGGACATAATGACAGGTTTAACAAATATCTAAAAATATATATTTTTACAAAAATTACCTACTGCAGCTTTAACTGATGGACTGGATTGCTGTGGATTATTGTGATGTTTTAATCTGCTATTTGGACTCTCATTCTGACGGCACCCATTCACTGCAGAGGATCCATTGGTGAGCAAGTGATCCAATGCTACATTTCTCCAAATCTCATCCATTTTCAGCCAATTAAAATTTCTGAATGAACGGTTGCTTAAAAACTTGCTTCCTGTATTGTCTTCCTCGAATAACCCATCCTTATATGTATGTTCATGGCATTTATTATGATATATTTAATATCCTCTCAGCTGTAGCTATATGGTTTGGCGGCGCTGTGTATCACATCGTTTGTATTGCACACAGGCCCAGACATGTTCACATTTAATTATTTTTTTGTGAGTCTGGAAGCGCAGACTGGCTTTGAACGCTCCAAAGACGGAGTCCCTGCAGATTCTGGAAGTACGTTTGCCTTTTCTATAAATATTAAATCAGGCTGAGAGACAGTTGAGCCATCGCTGACACAATGCTTTGGTGTTTGCTTCTGTAACCTTGATCATGTGTTTCAGGTTTCAGTGATTACAGACAATAAAACTGCTGTTCATAGGCTATACATGTCCTCCAGAGAAATCTAGTTTATGCTGTGTGTTTCTACAGTATGTGGTTTGGGATCATAATATGTTAGACGCCATAATGCAACAGTGTTTGCAATGAAAAAACCTTGAAAGATGTGATCACATCATGGCCATGAAAATGTTCTTGCTTACAGTTTGCTATAAAGAGACTTTAAGCACTGTAAAATATTTTGTATTTTATTTTAAAGTGTTATTGGAGGATGTTTTACAAGAATTTCTACTTCTGTTGCTTGTTCTTTCTTTGTATCGTTTGTGAAATTTACAAGCAATCTCTGAGTGAAAATTGTTTCTCTCATACAGCCAAAATATATTTTAAATATATGTTGAAAACAGGGAAGTTCAATTAAATGTTTTATTTAATTTTATTATTAGTATTTTTTTTTATGTATTTGGGGACAAGAAAATTCAATCAGAAATTAAGCATAATTGCTAATGTGGATGGAATAATTTACTAGAGATTAAAAACAAAAACTGTATTTACCAAGATTTAATAATGTTTAATATATTGCAATAGTTTTGGAATATCGTAAAGTATGCTTCTTGCTTTTAAATATATGTTTACACATGTAATACAAAAAATAAATGTTTTTAATTATATATTCTGTGTGTTTGTATATATATATATATATGTACATTCTATGTATAAAATAAAAATTTACTTATTTTTTAAGTATTTATTTATTTATTTTGCTTGAGGTTTGAATGGAGTTTGCATAAAAAGGAAGGATTAATGCTGAAGCTTTTCTGTCTCATGACACATTAACTGTAGCATCCAATTTAAAAAGCTCTAATCGATCACTCGGCGAGGCGAGGATTTACTCTCTTACTAAGCAATTAATCTAATGACACAATCTTATGACACAATGCACAATGTGTCGCTCTGGCAATGATTGTTTCATTTGTGAAATGAAGCCTGAGTCGGTGTATGCTAATGAAGAGTTTGTGTAAATCAGACGATGCCTCATTCTCATGCAGAGCATCCGGAAAATCCCACTAATGAGGAAACTCTTTCCAGTTAAAGTTTCCTGAGGCCTTGAAGAAAAAACACTTTAGTCATCTTTTTACAATTTCAGAATTGCGCTGCATGGGAATTTATGAGTTTGCAGAAAGGAATAATTAACTAAAAATCAAAACTCTCACCTCCATGTCATTCTTTTCACTGTGACGTGAAATAATATTTTTTAAAGCTAAATAATGACAGTATATTCATTCCTTTAAGTGAAGTGTTTGTTGAGAGACGATTGTGTCTTATTATTTGCACATAATCATAATGAAGCTGTTGCACAGACTGTTATTTCTCAAAGTCTGATGATAAAGGGGGTCTGTGGGAATGTGTGAGTTTGCATTGATGAAAGCAGAATTTTCCTCTATTGTATGACATTACTGAAGTACATTTCCTTAAAAGCATGAATTTGAGGTGTTTTAGATAGAAATGTTTTAAGAGTGTTTTTATATGTTTAATATTTTCATTATGGTTCAAACTGTCCATTTCACTGAAATGTTTCAAAACACTGATTAAAAGATTCATTCACATTGTTGTCTCTGTGTGTTGAAATTATTTGAATAATTGATTCAAAATTCTGAATCTTTGATATCTTTCACCAATCCGTCTATGCAGCACTGATTCAAGTTGAATTGATTCACTGATTCAATACTCTGATTCAATTATCTATTCGCTTCATTGTTCGTTGGAGTGTTTGTGTTTTGAATCGATTCATTATTTCAGTACTCTGATTCAAAGACTCATTTGCACAGTTGTTCACTAAAGTCTGTGTATGATGCTTCTCATTATTTCACCTACAAATTCTAAAAAGGTCTAAATAAATATCTTTCAGCTTTATTTAAATTTAAAATGATTTAACTGATAACATCCAACTGAAAGATGGAACACCAACATGTCAGAACAAAAAATAGAATCACTGAGTTGGAAAAAGGAACACCTCCCTCCTAAAAATTACTTAATTTATTACTAAATAGTAATTTATTATTACTAATCACCTTCTCAGTGACACGAAATTAGATTTTCAGCTGTGATCAGCTGTGCTCATTTTGATTAGCTTGGCACGAAAAGAGCTTTCCTGGAGGATTTCAGTTCTTGGTAGTGCAACTGAAGCAAACAATCAACTATGAGTGTCAGAAGATCTCTGGAATAAAGCTGTGGACAGGCACAAGTTAGGAGATGAAGACTAAAAATGGAAACTCTTTATCAATTCCAAGAAGCACAGTGAACTCTATTCCATTATAAATCTATTATAAGTCTATATTAAAGGTATTTGGTACAACACAGACCCTCCCAGGACGTCACTCCAAACTGGATGACAGAACCAGGAGGAAACTGCTCAGAGAGGCGACCAAGAGGCCAACAAAACCCTCTGAAGCAGTGGTTGTTGTGTGCATGACACGTGACGACAATATCACAAATCCTGCACAAATGCATCTTGTATGGGGGGGTTACACGAGGCAGATGAGACTAAAGTTGAATTATCTGGCCTCAACACCAAATGATGTGTCTGGCGGAAATCCAGTACAGTTCAGCGTCAAAATAATAGCATTCCTGCAGTTTAATTCACTTTCTCTGCAGAAAGGACAGGAGCACTTGTCAAGACAAATGAATGGGACAAAATACCGACAAATGAATGGGACAAAATACCGTCAAATTCTTGAGGAAAATCTGCTGCCATCTGCCAGAGAGATTTCAATGAGAAGAAGGTTTACCTTGCAACATGACAATGACCCAAAGCACACAGCAGAACTGAACACACAGTGATTGAAGGAGAAAAAGGTGAATGTCTTTGCATGTCCTCATCAGAGCGCCGACTCCAACCCCAACCGAAATCTGTGCAATGACCTGAAGACTGCAGTCCACAAACACTCACCATCACAATATTTATCTGAACTTGAGCAGTTCTGCAAAGAAGAGTCAAATATTGCAAAGTCTAGATGTGCAAAGAGACAGAGACAAATCCCAACTGACTAAAGACTGTAATTTAAGCAAAAGGTCCTTCGAGAAAATACTGACACATGGAGGAAATCCTTTTTCCGACTCAGTTATTCTGTTTTTCTATTCGCTTATTTTTGTTCTGACATTCAGTTGGAAGTTATGAGTTGCACTGAGTAAATACAGCTGGATAAAACAAAAACTGTGTCTGTCTTCATTTCAGTCTGTATTATTTACACTATGTATTTATATTGATATAAATATATTTTAGCTAACAGTATCTAGCAGTGGATAAAGTTACACAAAGTGAATCTGGCATGTTTTGTCCTTCCTGGTGTTACGCAAGATCTGTACGCCTCACCTTTCAGTGGGAGGATGTTTAAAATCTCACACCGGAATAGTTTTCCACACCTACATCCACCTTCCGCCTCCATCCGGAATTGCCCAGTTAAAACAAGGCCCAACGAGTGGAAGTTTTCCTCCATGCGGCATGTAAACCATCATGCATGTGAGCGCTGATATTACAGCTGCTTCTCCTGAGATTAAACTCAAGCTCCTGCTTCTCAAATATGTGCCTCGATACGAACTCAAATATGTCTTATCAGATCCTCCCCAAACCAAATCATCAATTCATTTTATGCTTCTGTACTTTAACTGTGACAGCAAATGTCTTATTTTTATTTTTTCTATTTATTCTAAGGAATTTTAGAAGAAACAAAGCTAGGATGAAAGAATAGGATGAAAAAAAACCTAATAAATAATTAGAATAATAATAAATAATATTCCCATACTTCTCCAGTTGGTTGATTTAACTATTAAAGTTATGTGTTGTAATTTAAATCTATATACGCAAATGGGTAAGTGCAATAAAATAAACACTTATATAAAAACAAAACTTGTTATGAATAGCAGAGTGCATGAAAAAAACTCAGCCTTCAACTCAGTGACTTGGAGAAACTGTCTGTAATTTTCCCAACAATTATTTTTCTTTTATTTCACAATTCCAGCTTATTTTAAGTGGTAATGTCCTCTGATTGAGTTTGTTTTGTAAGATATTCGGTGTTGTCTGTGAATAGTGTGAGAGTTGACTGTTTGCGAGTGTGTTTTTGTAATTTATTTTTAACACTGGAACAGCTAAATATGACACACAGAGGTTGTGTGAGTCGTCCAAGGCAACACACATGTGTTTTAACACCGCACAAATCTCACAAGACTTAAACTCTCGGCGTGCTAAAATAAGATGTCTCAAATTTTGAAGTGATCTTTGCAATTAGTGAACTCGAGCAGCTTGACAGGCTGTAAAATCTGAGGGAATGTTTAAAGCATTTTAATGAGTGTGTAAATCCACATACAGACCTCAGACACGCACACACACACAAACACACACACACACACACACACACACACACTGGAGAACTTATTTTAAGGGCTGATGGCTAAATCTAGAGGCTTCATCTTTTAGAGTAAAAGAGCTTTTCCCCAAATGCACAATATGACTCGTTTTCCTCATCAAATAGCCGGAGAAATGAAACCAGCAGCATATGAAACTCAACAGTCATGCAGCTATTAAAAAACTGTCTCATCAATGCAGGAGAGTAGTATTTATATGTACTTTTATATATATATATATATATATATATATATATATATATATATATATATATATATATATATATATATATATATATATAGTAATTTAGTATCGTGCTTTTTTCATTTTTGTTAGTTTTTTTCTATTTCTATTTATCTTTAACTTATTTTTATTTATTTTAATACTTTAACACTTATACTTTACATAAAACACAATATATTCGTTAACACATTTTATAAATTTTTATTATTATTTTATTTATACAGTTAATTGCTAAGGTAACATCTCATTTATATTTAAGGTTTCGTAAATAAATAAATAAATAAATATATATATATATATATATATATATATATATATATATATATATATATATATATATATATATATATATATACCGGTGTGCCAGGGTGTGCCTGTGCCACCCACAGTGGCAGCTGGCACACCTAAAAATAGATGCAGAATTATTTTTTATAGTCTCAATAAAAAATGTTTACTAAACTTGGGCTATATATATATATATATATATATATATATATATATATATATATATATATATATTGTTTGCAACTGATTCAGATCGGCACTTCGGGCCTGTTCGCGACTCGGTTGATTCAGATCGGCACTTCGGAGCCTGTTCGCGACTCGGTTGATTCAGATCGGCACTTCGGGCCTGTTCGCGACTCGGTTGATTCAGATCGGCACTTCGGAGCCTGTTCGCGACTCGGTTGATTCAGATCGGCACTTCGGAGCCTGTTCGCGACTCTGTTGATTCAGATCGGCACTTCGGAGCCTGTTCGCGACTCGGTTGATTCAGATCGGCACTTCGGAGCATGTTCGCCACTCGGTTGATTCAGATCGGCACTTCGGAGCCTGTTCGCGACTCGGTTGATTCAGATCGGGACTTCGGAGCATGTTCGCGACTCGGTTGATTCAGATCGGCACTTCGGAGCATGTTCGCGACTCGGTTGATTCAGATCGGCACTTCGGAGCCTGTTCGCGACTCGGTTGATTCAGATCGGCACTTCGGAGCCATTTCGCGACTCGGTTGATTCAGATCGGGACTTCGGAGCCTGTTCGCGACTCGGTTGATTCAGATCGGCACTTCGGAGCTTGTTCGCGACTCGATTGATTGAGATCGGCACTTCGGAGCATGTTTGAGATTTTTTAATATTCAGATCTGGACATCGAAGCAGGAAGTGTTTGTCAAACAGTTAATTGGTGATAAATTAATATTTGGACTTGAGGCTTTTTTTACCTGTCGATTTAGCATGTACATGGACCCACACACAAAGGTGGACACACTCTAGACGGGTGTGCCAGGTAGGGTGACCACCCGTCCCGCGTAGCGCGTGCGCGCACAGCGTTTGAAGCCCAATGCGTCCCACAAATTGAGACTGTGTCACGCATAATAAATGCTTGCTCAAAAAAAGTCGGTCGCTATATCTGGAGTCACCAACCCGTCGATCGCGGTCGACAAGTCGATCTTGGAAGCATTTTAAGTCGATAGCGAAGATTTTTCAAAATCTGAGAAAAAAAGGTGTGAGCCTCCGATGCGAGTTGGGAGGTACGAGCCTCCGCTGACTGCGCGCGCACCTCCCGAAACAGATGAGACATTTATACTTGATGCAACTGTTTTAGACTGAAAACCCATACAACTGATTTAGACGTGGGTTCCGGTGTGATGAGATGTACTAATATCCGTATGCTGAGGCATGATTGTTTTAGGCCTGTAATTGATTGATTATTGAGGTAATAGGGATGGCAAGGTTCGCTGAAAAAAAAAAAACCAAACCGGTGTTCTAAAATATTAGGTTTCTGAGATTTTCGGTGACGCTGGGCGGAGCATACGTGAATATTCATGAGTTTCCTGTTTCGCGTTAAAGCGACTCTGAAAGTACTAGTTCTACTAATACAACTTTTAAAATTTAACAAATTCTACTGGTCAAGCTTTGAAATCCACAGCCTTGCAGTACTTTAACAATGTTTTGCTTATTTTCTACAAACTTATAACAACTAAAATGTTTTGTAGTTTAATAACAAATGGCTGTATCAAAACATACAGTAAATTGTATATTTTCATTTCAAAGATAAAAGTAGATTGCTTTTGCTGAATAAAGACTTCAACTGATTATGTGTTAAAAGTTTTATTAAGGCATTACATAAATTACATTTAATACGCACCTGTATAAATATAAAATACATGTTGAAAAAAAAACCCCTGAAAGCTACACAAGAGTTAACTTGTATACGCGTTTAGGGATAGGCCTACTGATCCACACAAGCAAGCATATGTTATAAGATTTATGTTGTAAATACATTATTAAAATAAATTCCTATATGAACAACAAATGGCAAACAGATTTAAACACCATGAACAAACTCAATGAAATCAGTCTAAATGTTGGGAGAAAAAACATGCTTCCAAATATCCACCAACATGATCTTTCTTATAAAACCCTTTATCCATGAAACTTGTTTTATTAGGTTGTGCTTGGTTTGATTACCTTTGATCATCTTGACTTCAAAAGTGTGGATTTCAGGAATAAAATGAAGTAAAACTTTAAAACTGGTTAAATAATACAACATTTGTATCAAATAGTAGGCTATACAATTTTTGTATTATTATTTTGCATATGATTTAAGTATTACACTAAATTACACATTCTGTTGGTCATCATCCACCATCCCTTGCATTAGATAAAAAACCAAAAGTTAGTTCTGATGACAATTACCCATGTCTTCATGTATGTGTGCAATAGTGGCCTCAAATAACTTGAGAAAAAAGTCTCCCCCATTAGAAGACCTTCTGCAACTAGGAAAAAAATGACAGGCAGAAGTGCAAGTATCAAACTCTGCTGATTTGTAACAGATATATTAATTACAAACAAACAGCATTTTTTAAGGAGAAAAAAAAAGTTAAATAGTTGTTACTTCATAGGAGACTTTATATCGTTCTTTATTTCTCACCTTACAGTTTTACAAAACAGTGAGCAAGTTTGTGCCACCATATGATACACAAATTCAAACGACATACTTATCAAATGACATGCTTTTAATTGCAAAACAGAGGAATATGAGAAAATATTTAACAGCTGCTGGCCCATTTTTTTGAAGCGTATTCCAACGATGGGCTGCCTCAGTGGCTGTAATCGTTAAGTAAACATTTAAAACAGCAAACAATGAATAACATTTAGTGCACAAACGAACAAATATATTCTATGTTTGCTTATCTTCATTCGAAGCTGAAACGTAATTAAACTACCTTGTTGAACAGTTTTGATCCAGTGAAAACGTCCTAATATTTTCAGAGTCGCTTTAACGCGAAACAGGAAACTCATGAATATTCACGTATGCTCCGCCCAGCGTCACCGAAAATCTCAGAAACCGAATATTTCAGAACACCGTTCGGTTCACCACACACGGTTCGGCACGCGCTTCAACTTAAATCTGGCAAAGAATCTATAATATCACCTGTAATATGGCTGTAATATGGAAGTCATCAGCCCGTTTTTGTGACAGTGAAAACAGCAGTATACAGATAGGTGAATTGTGTGAAAAATACTGTGTTTTTTTACACGTGAAACATGAACACATGTTATATTGCACATTGTAAACACAATCAAAGCTTCAAAAAAGCGCGTAAAACGGGACCTTTAAGAGCCAGAGGCAGCGAGTTCGTGCGCACAGTGAGAAGATTTGTGCATACGCTCATCCGAAACGCGCAAACCTGCGCCTCAGCACGCGCGCAAATATAAGATCTATATTGAGCAACTACAATTCATTTTGATCCTATAAATATATATTATAATTTATTTAAAGTGAATAAATTGTAATGAAAAATAAACAAAATGAAATAGCTAAAGTTCAAAATTATCGTATTTGGAAGAAAATTATTACATTTAACACTAACTACATTTTGACACAACCTGCAAATTAACACTAGGAGTATGGTTGGACGGAAGCAGTGTAACAAAAATACTATCCCATAATTTTGCACAGTAATCTGACAATAAATGTGGCACACCCAGATTTTCATATGCACACCCAGAGTCTCTTTTCTGGCTACACTACTGATATATATAAATTGTTTTATTCTGTTTTATTTTATTTCAGCTTTATTTAAAGTAAAACAATTTAAGTTTTAGTTTTCCTTTTCATTAATTCATCATTCAATATAAGTGCTTTTTTAATTTTCATTAGTTTGATAATATTTTTATATGTGTGAATACTATTTCCAGCATGAATTGAATATCAGAATTAATTTCAGCTGTGATTTTAACTTCTCCATCTTTTTGAGTAGATAAGATTTCCAAAAGTTAACCTCAAAGAAAATTGTATTGAGCAAATAATGTTCTTTCGAAGCTCAGGAAAAATGAATGAGTTCTCATTTTTGCACAGGCGGATCTACCGGGATCTACCCCTGCTGCCCCCCAGTTGGCAACAACAAATTAAAGGTTATGGCCAATTTGAAAATTTATGAGCGCCAATCTTTCATGATTCGTGATCCCGCTCCGAACTCCCGAACTGACTCAAATGATTCGCGAACCGCTACAAACTCCCGAACTGACTCAAATGATTCGTGAACCCGCTACGAACTCCCGAACTTGACTCAAATGATTCGCGATCCCACTCCGAACATCCAAACTGACTCAAATGATTCGCAATCCCGCTCCGAACTCCCAAACTGACTCAAATGATTCGCGATCCCGCTCCGAACTCCCGAACTGACTCAAATGATTCGCGAACCGCTCCGAACTCCCGAACTGACTCAAATGATTCGATCCCGCTGCGAGCTCCCGAACTGATTCAAATGATTCGCGATCCCCAAACAGACTCAAATGATTTGCGATCCCGCTACGAACTCCCGAACTGATTCAAATGATTCGCGATCCCCAAACTGACTCAAATGATTCGCGAACCCGCTTTGAACTCCTGAACTGACTCAAATGATTCGCGAACCCGTTCCGATTTTTAAATATTGCACCTGTCAAACATAGTTACCCACTTTTAAAAAGCGTGAGGATACGTAACAACTTTGTTTTGTGTCAGAACTTTCACACTTTCATTGATAAACTCACCCCGTTTGTGTTTGAAAAGCGACAGGGATTGAATCGCGGAAATGGAACTTGCTGTATAAAGCAGAACGTCAAGGAATTCGGCCATTTTTTAATGAATAAATCAAAAGTAGAGCATTTAATCAAATCTCGATATGGGCATTATTAAAGGTGTTCAGTACCGTCGCTCCCTACACGCATAGTAGGGCACCAACTCCCAGAGGGGGCACCATCCCAGTTGCTCAAAAAAAAAAATTCATTCTCCCATCCGCGCTCGCGACCGCTCGCAACTCATGTTTGCGGTTGAATGTTCATGATTGATGGATGAGCATCTATGCCCGGGTAGAGTACATCAGCAATCCAGCGAAGAGAAAAGAAAACTAAAAGATAAAAAAACATCGGACGTTGGACGAGTCTCAATTTAGGGACCGTCTCTAAAGTTACATGCGATATTGGTACACACTTTTCTAACGTCAGTAGCATTTGAAGGGAATGACTTATAGTCATAAAAACAACTATAATTGTTCATCTAGGTGACAGCTATAATGCACAATTATATTAAATGTTTGATATTTATTAAAATAATCTGTAAATCATGGAAATTATGCTACTCTTTCACATGAGCTCAAACGCAAATTTGAAGCTCAATAGCATTTGAGGAGAAAGACTTGCAGTCATAAAACAATTGTAATGTGTTCATTTAGGTGTCAGCTACAATGCACACTTTATTCATCTTTAATATATATTAAAATAAATGATAAATCGTTTAGGTAAAAACGAGGCCCGTTTATCACTTTCAGGCACATTCCTCTGAAAGATTTTTTTTTTCTCAGGTTCCCTTACGAAAAAAACTACCCATCATAGTTCTTGTAGCCATGGTAACTGCAAATTAACCATAGTTTTGTTACTTCAAATAATAATTTACAAAGTATTAATATACTGTAATTTTTGTTGTTGTTGTTGTTACTATAAAAACAGACCTAAGCCATCAATAGCCTTTAAAATGACTTAAAATGCATTATATAAAAAAATAATGAGGCAATAGATTGGTTACCTTTTTGCTATAGATGACACAGCCTTTATAATTTCTTCAACAAAAAACATGCATATCACAACCCTTACAAAAATAATCCATGGTTTTATCATAGTAAAACTGCTTAGTTTCCTTTTGCATGATTTCTGAATGCTTGAGACTATAAAATAAATTAGAGTCATAATAAAGTTATAGCCACAGGTAAATGTCGAGAGCTACTATTGTGATTTGTAAATAATACAATTTATTCATTTAGTTTTTTATTTGATTAAAGTTCTTTTTTCACCCCTATAGTAGGTGTTTTTTTCCATCATCATATTTGAGGAAGGGGGGCACAACAATAAATCCTGCTTATGGGAACCCTTAAGGTGTTGTTATACACGTCTCTGGGAATGTGTGCTCTACTACACACACACACACACACACACACACACACACACTGAAGCATGCGTGGTGTTTTCAGCTCTTCACTATATTGACACATGATGTATGCTACACATGTGCACGTCAGCGCGCTATGAGAGGATTTCACCATTTCATTTGATAAAACTATCGTCATTCATTCGTATCGTATACACAGACTGACAGAAACTGCAATGTCTTTACGACAACCTGTCAGAATAAAATCTCGGTATAACTTGAAGAAATTCAAACAGAAATATAGTACTATTGCACAGTAGAGTATGCTATACTTCAAGTATTAGCATACTTGATATGCTATACTTCCTATTAGCTAATAGTAATAGTTTATTAATAAACACAGAAACTCTGGTTACAACCCACCAAAATAAAAGTTTGGTCTAACTCAAAGAAATTATGGAAGAAATTGCTTAGTAAAATATACTTAAAAAAAGAAATTCTAAAACATTATTTTAAAGGAATATCACACGTTTTCAAGTTTTCATAAATGTTTTAATTTAAACTTGCCAAAACAATAACACCATATTTTTCAAAAATAATTTCTAAAAGTACATTTGTATTTGTGCCTATAATGCTTATTTATTTATTATTATTGTCAGCTAATAAAACCTATGCTTCAGGGACCATATTCATATAACATCTAAGGCTAAATGTAGCTCTCGACTGGTTGAGTTAGATGATGATTAACACTAAACAGTAGAAAATCAGTTGAGTCTCCCCAGCTGGAAATGTCATTGGCTGTTAAAATCTTGTGTTTCTTATAATAAATTGACATGTTAATAACACTTAATCTTTTATAATGCTCTTAATTGATGCATACTGCATGCATTAGTGCATTAGTGAGTGTGGTGGTGCTTATGGGGTATGGTCACATATTCCTTATATCAACTGTTTCAAATGCAAGACATTGATTATATGAGATTAAATTTGTAAATGATAGCCTGTGTTCTTTTGTAGTGTGCACATATATTTATCATCAAACTGTGACAACTGTGACTAAATTCAGTATATACATCTGCCATATGTTGCCACCCCTCAAATTTTCCTCAAATAAATTAGGAGGTGTTCAGATTTAAACAAATGAGTCAATAGTTGTCATACAGTAAGTAATCAATGTTTCATTGCTGCAAAGAAATAATCAAGATATTATTGTGATGTCATTATGCCTATTTGAAATGACAATTTTTACATTCACAAAAATGTATTAAAAGTGCAAAATAATGTTGTTTCTGAGATGATGATGGACACAATTTCCCAAATGAAGCATTTTTCCACATACTAATGTTTTAATATCTATCATTTAAAAAGCATTAGGCACTATTGTGTAGTATATGCTAGTGTTCATATTCTGGCTGTGTGTACTTTATTACATTTTTAAATGCTCATAATTTAATTGACGTTACTTTTTTATGGATTAGATGATTACAAAATTATTCATACAATGACTAGAAATCATTCATAATTTATTGAATCTCCCTAATTCATATTTTTCCTCTTTTAAATTATATTTTCTAAAAAAATCTACTGTAAAAACAACGAGTATTTGTGGTCATGCATTTTATTTCTTTCATTAAAAAAAAAATCCCATTTAAATCTAAACAAGATGTCAAAATTATTATTACCTAAAATGATTAATCCTGATTACGTTACTGACTAATGTTCATCATGTAATCTGTAATCAGTAATCTCCCCAGATCTGGCTGTCTGAGGTTTTGTTTGACTGAGTTTCTCAGTTGTTGTTAATCAGATGAATGGTGTTTGACCTCTCATCTCTTCAGTGCATGTGCGTGTGATTTCCTCTCGTCGCTCATCACGAGTGTTTTTGTGATGGAAAAGCCTTTGGTGTGCTCATGTTTACTCAGACCCAGCAGCACGTCTGAATCTGTCTGTTTATAGCAGCAAACATGCCGTTTGGCAGCTTGAGCTGCTTTCTGCCATTCTCTCCTCATTTCCTCCGGTTCCTCTCTGTCTCTCGCTCTGGTTCTCGATGAAAACTCGAGGTGTGAGCGAAGAGTGAAAACTCGTTCTGCTTGAGTATGCAAAAACTGACACACCTTGAGTTTGACAAGAACAAGAGAAGAAAACTCTATAACTACAGCTAGACTAACAGACTAGACTAGAAACTGCTATTTCAAATATTGTAATGCAACATTTTATTTGAGCTGTGTTAACCTGAGACATTTAATGTGGTTGCTAACTTGCTAAGGCGTTTTGTGTGGTTGACAAAATGTTCTAGTTAGTTGTATAGTTGTATAGTTAATCAGATACCATTCAAATAAAATTTATTTGAGTCATGTTTAGCCTATACCTGACATTGCAGTTGCTAATGTAATTTGGTTGGTCGTTAGGATATTTGAAGTGGTTGTTTCCATTCCATTTTTATGCTGTTTCTATTGATACATTAGAAGTTTGATTACACATAGTAATAGTAATAGTCACACTTCTAACCAAAAATAACACACACCTAAAGAACTAAACTGGCAATGGCATCATTACATCATGATATCAAAGACCATAGAGCTAAATGTCAAAGACAAGAATATAATAATAATAACAATAATACAGACTAGAAATAAAATGTCACGTTTCACAAAAGAAGAAAATGAGATAATAGAAAAAGAGTTTATCATCAGTCATAGTTCTTCTGCTTCAAACTGACTCACCATCATTGTGTTTCACGTGAATCACTGAAGCTTTGAGATGGAAATGTGATTGTGAATGGTGTCGCATTCAAAGCAAGCACTCATGAAGTGGCTTTCAAAACTCATTTACTCATTTACAGCATATTCAGCAAGATAAAACATGTAGTTCAGGACTGGATTTTCACCAGGATGTGGAGATTGAGCACGTGGGTGTTTCAGTTCTACCATTATTTGATGATATTTTGGTTATATTTATCTATTTATTATATATGTTTTATTTATAGTTACGTTTTTTGGGTGTTCTGTGTAGTTGTTAAGGTGTTTCGGTGGTTGTTAAGGTGTTCTGTGTAGTTGTTAAGGTGTTTCGGTGGTTGTTAAGGTGTTCTGTGTAGTTGTTAAGGTGTTTCGGTGGTTGTTAAGGTGTTCTGTGTAGTTGTTAAGGTGTTTCGGTGGTTGTTAAGGTGTTCTGTGTAGTTGTTAAGGTGTTTCGGTGGTTGTTAAGGTGTTCTGTGTAGTTGTTAACGAGTTTCGGTGGTTGTTAAGGTGATTTTAGGTAGTTGTTAAGGTGTTCTGTGTAGTTGTTAAGGTGTTTCGGTGGTTGTTAAGGTGTTCTGTGTAGTTGTTAAGGTGTTTCGGTGGTTGTTAAGGTGTTCTGTGTAGTTGTTAAGGTGTTTCGGTGGTTGTTAAGGTGTTCTGTGTAGTTGTTAAGGTGTTTCGGTGGTTGTTAAGGTGTTCTGTGTAGTTGTTAACGAGTTTCGGTGGTTGTTAAGGTGATTTTAGGTAGTTGTTAAGGTGTTCTGTGTAGTTGTTAAGGTGTTTCGGTGGTTGTTAAGGTGTTCTGGGTAGTTGTTAAGGTGGTTGTTAGGTTTTGGGTGGTTGTTAAGGTGATTTTAGGTGGTTGTTAAGGTGTTCTGTGTAGTTGTTAAGGTGTTTCGGTGGTTGTTAAGGTGTTCTGGGTAGTTGTTAAGGTGGTTGTTAGGTTTTAGGTGGTTGTTAAAGTGTTCTGTGTAGTTGTTAACGAGTTTCGGTGGTTGTTAAGGTGTTCTGGGTAGTTGTTAAGGTGGTTGTTAGGTTTTGGGTGGTTGTTAAGGTGATTTTAGGTGGTTGTTAAGGTGTTCTGTGTAGTTGTTAAGGTGTTTCGGTGGTTGTTAAGGTGTTCTGGGTAGTTGTTAAGGTGGTTGTTAGGTTTTAGGTGGTTGTTAAAGTGTTCTGTGTAGTTGTTAACGAGTTTCGGTGGTTGTTAAGGTGTTCTGGGTAGTTGTTAAGGTGGTTGTTAGGTTTTGGGTGGTTGTTAAGGTGATTTTAGGTGGTTGTTAAGGTGTTCTGTGTAGTTGTTAAGGTGTTTCGGTGGTTGTTAAGGTGTTCTGGGTAGTTGTTAAGGTGGTTGTTAGGTTTTAGGTGGTTGTTAAAGTGTTTAGGTGATTGGTAAGTTGTTCTGTGTAGTTGTTAAGTTGTTTAGGTGGTTGTTAAGGTGATTTTGGGTGGTTGTTAAGGTGTTCTGTGTAGTTGTTAAGGAGTTTCGGTGGTTGTTAAGGTGATTTTAGGTGGTTGTTAAGGTGTTCTGTGTAGTTGTTAAGGTGTTTCGGTGGTTGTTAAGGTGTTCTGGGTTGTTGTTAAGGTGGTTGTTAGGTTTTGGGTGGTTGTTAAAGTGTTTAGGTGGTTGGTAAGTTGTTCTGTGTAGTTGTTAAGTTGTCTAGGTGGTTGTTAAGGTGATTTTAGGTGGTTGTTAAGTAGGGGTGTGACGGTTCCTATATAACCGTGAGACCGACGGTTATAGTTGAACACCGTCATTAGAACTCTATAACCGCCAAAACCGTGTCATTAAAATATTTTTTACAAACATTTTTTATCAAAAATTATTTTCATTTTTTAGATCATAAGATGCGCAATATATCGGGAGACATGTTTTTTACCACTTAATGAAGTTTTGTAAATCGTCAGACATGATATTTACCACTTCATAAAATTTTGCTTTGTAGAAAACCTTTCTTAAAAACGAATTTCGTTTTGTACAAATTTTATCTTAATTTTAATAAATGTTTCATCAACCAATTGCATGTATTTTAATAAATAAAAAGCAAGTAAAGCAGACAATGATAACCGTGACATGGAAGCACCAGCGCGCCGCGTTCACTTGCACTGCACTGTGAACTAGAGCACATCTCATCGTAAATGAAACTCAGCGTAGGCCTATGCCTCATACTTTAGCATTAAATATCTTTGCTGCATCCTTTCTAGAACAGACAATGGCTTTTTTTGCGGCTCGCATCAGCAAAACATTGCATCGCCATAGACCGCAAAACAAGCAGCGGATGGCGGGCGGGTGCGGCTTTGAAATTTGCTCTATGATTTCCATGAAGCAAAAAACTAGGACGGAATCTCGAAATCCAGTCATGAAAATGAAACTTGCATTTTAATATGGACAGTCATGGAATTTGCCAAAGTTAGCATAAAATAATCAAATCAAATCTCCATATGGACCAGTATCTGTAAATGTTAAGCCGCAAAAGTTGTTTAAAATATAAATCCGTGTTCTGCGCGTCTCTGTGTGAATTAATGAATGGCAGAGACGTGCAGGTTTGTTTACTACATAGACTGAAGCGCATGACCCTTGCATTAATTTCAGCATCTGAGCTTCAGAGTTCTCTCTCCTTCAAGCGATCTGAACTTTTCAGCTCATCTCAATGGACACACAGCGCACCTGTATTTGACACTCTGTAAACTCTTTGTGAAGGCGCATGACTCACCGTCGCTTTACTGATAGCGCTGTTTCTCACACATGCAAAGAGAGAGAGAGCGAGAGTCTTACCACGCTTAAACAACACGCTATATGTAAACTATTCTTTGTTGTCTTCTCCTGTCAAAATAATGGATTAAATTTAGAATTATTCATATTCATTTTCGAACAAGCAGAAGACATACCAGTTTCTCCGGTAGTGGGCGGAGCTAATGGGCAAATGGCAATGGCTTTTTTTTTGCGGCTCGCATCAGCAAAGCATTGCATCGCCATAGACCCCAAAACAATCAGAGGATGGCGGGCGGGTGCGGCTTTGAAATTTGCTCAAAAAACGTTGGCGCGGATGATGAGTTTTGTGACAGATCTCCTTAATAAACGGAGGTCTGAAATCTCTGCCCCTTTACCGATCAGAGCGCGCGCTGACACGGAGTTCACCCGCTATCTCCAAGAACAACCAATTGACTTGGACGCCCCCCCCCGACGGTTATGTTATGAACCGTCACATTTGACTCACGTCATAACCGTCATCACCAATTCTGAAACCGGCACACCCCTATTGTTAAGGTGTTCTGTGTAGGTGTTAAGTTGTTTAGGTGGTTGTTAGGTTTTGGGTAGTTATTTAGGTGATTTTTGGTGGTTGTAAAGGTGTTTAGGTGGTTGTTAGGATATATACTGTATATGGTTGTGTGAATGATGTTGTATGATATATATATATGGTTTGTGTGTATGTATGTATATTATTTAGTTGGTTGTTAAGGTGTTTTGGGTGGTTGTTTAGACTTTCAGAGCTGGAGCAAGTTTTTGATCACAAATACAATATATATTTTATTTGCTATAATGTGCACTAATTAATAATTCACACTATGACAGGGAACATAAACAAATCATTGTGGATTACTGTCGACTGTAAATGATGGTAATCTCTGTTTTTTCTCTGAGGGCCAGTGCTGTTCCCTTCCAGAAAGAGACACATTAACTGCTAATAGTCCAGCGTGCTCTCACACACTCCATCCAAATGTGAAACGTAGTGATAGCTGCTCGAACGACACGCAGTTGCATCATTTTGCCTGTGGATAAAATGCCACTTTTTTTTCATTCTTATTATATTCATATTTTTCTCTCCTCCCTTCATAATGAGCCCAGGCACTTATTAGGAATGGATATATGTAAATGGAGCAGTTGTGGTTGGTGGAGCAATCCTTCTGTTTGCTTTTATGTGAGATCCAGGCAGCTTGTTAGAGGAAGGCTTTCACAGTTTCCCAGCCGTGCGATCTGGCAGCGAGTTTGGTGACGGCTGTTGAACGCCAGAGAGGTGTGGAAAACACAGAAATAACATCCAGCTCACAGCAACTCCCAGACCGCCACTCACCAGCACAATAACGCGCCCCTTTGCTTTCCAACTATTGAAGAAGTCTGTTAGTAATTAATTTCTGCCGGAGGAGGTTTGCACGCCTCATTGAGGGCGGATTTGGCCTTGTGTGTCTTCTGTGAGTCTGTATTTGCTTAATTATGTTATAAGAGGGCAGAACACCATGACTGAACGCTTCTCATCCATTAGACTGAACAAGAGCCCAGTAACCACTGCTGTAAATGACTTTCTATCTATCTATCTATCTATCTATCTGGTTCTGCTTTAATTTTTGGCTCTTTGAATTTTAGGCCTGAATCAGGAGAATCTCAGTTTTTGAGGAATTCTGTCTGATGGGAATCGACTCTGTAAAAAGATTAGGAGGAAAAACTGCTTGAAAGCACAGATGACAACAAAAACTCCCCCTGATGGAAATCAATAGGACGATGGGGCACTTTTCTTGTCCAACTCAAAGGTTCAAAGCGAGCGATTTTACTCAAACTGCGGTTGCTTTCAGCCACAATAATACCACAGAGACAGATAATGTTACAAATGGGAAAAACACTGAAAAAATGTGTGTGTGTGTGTGTGTTTGGCTTTCCTCTTCAGCATCCACAAATGCAATGAGAGGTCGCTTCAGTTTGTCCTCTTCTCCATCTCCTTTTGTGTCAATGTCTGTTTGAGAGACCGCGTGAGGCTTTGAATATCGACACACAGTATTTGGCTGCCAAAAGGTGTCAATGTTTTTACAGTCGATTGGATTTAATCTGAATATGTTTGCATAATTTAAAGGGAAAAACTGTAAAAGAAAAGCAAATTCACTTGAATGTAGTCTATCCAGGGGCGGATCTAGAAAAATATTGATGGGGTGGTGAGAAGGGGGCAGGTATTTTTGAGGGGTGGCAACATATGGCAGACGTATATATACTGAATTAGTCACAGTTATCACAGTTTGATGATAAATATATGTGCACACTACAAAAGGACACAGGCTATCATTTACAAACTTAATCTCATGCAATCAATGTCTTGTATTTGAAACAGTTCATATAAGGAATAAGTGACCAAACCCCATAAGCATAAGTTGTAACCTGAGTTTCTGTGTTTTTTAATTAACTATTATTATTAGCTAATAGGAAGTATAGCATATCAAGTATGCTAATACTTGAAGTATAGCATACTCTACTGTGCAATAGTACTATATTTCTGTTTGAATTTCTTCAAGTTATACCGAGATTTTATTTTGACAGGTTGTCATAAAGACATTTCCATTTCTGTCAGTCTGTGTATGCGATATGAATGAATGACGATAGTTTTATCAAATTAAAATCCTCTCATAGCGCCCTATGTGCACATGTGTAGAATACATCATGTGTCAATATAGTGAAGAGCTAAAAACAACGCGTGCTTCAGTGTGTGTGTGTGTGCAGTAGAGCACACATTCCCAGAGACGTGTATATCAACACCTTCAGGGCCACTGCTGGTCAAATGTGTGCCCATAAGCAGGATTGTATTGTTGTGTCCCCCTTCCTCAAATATGATGATGAAAAAAACACCTACTATAGGGGTGAAAAAATATCTTTAATAAAATAAAAAACTAAATTAATAAATTGTATTATTTACAAATCACAATTGTAGCTCTCGACATTTACCTGTGGCTATAACTTTATTATGACTCTAATTTATCTTATAGTCTCAATCATTCAGAAATCATGCAAAGGGAAATTAAGCAGTTTTACTATGATAAAACCATGGTTTATTTTTGTAAGGGTTGTGATATGCATGTTTATTTTGTTGAATAAATTATAAAGTCTGTGTCATCTATAGCAAAAAGGTTTCCAAAAATGGAAGATTAAGTGAATATTTGAGTGAAATGTTTGGTCAGTAGCCTAAACAAGGATTTGATTGTCCTGTTAGTGTAACAGCAGCAATCACATGGCATTTGTAATAACGTACATCAATTGTTTATTTTGTATTTGCCTACATTATGTATTTTAACAGTGTTATTATTAACCAATCATTATTGCCTAATTATTTTTTATATAATGCATTTTAAGTCATTTTAAAGGCTATTGATGGCTTAGGTCTGTTTTTATAGTAACAACAACAACAAAAAAATATTATGGTATATTAATACTTTGTAAATTATTATTTGAAGTAACAAAACCATGGTTAATTTGCAGTTACCATGGCTACAAGAACGATGATTGGTAGTTTTCATAAGGGAACCTGAAAAAAAAAAAATATATATATATATATATATATATAAGCTGGTGTGTGGTGGGTGTTCTGGCGCACTATGGCTGCCATCGCATCATCCAGGTGGATGCTGCACACTGGTGGTGGATGAGGAGATACCCCCTGACCATGTAAGCGCTTTGAGTGTCTAGAAAAGTGCTATATAAATGTAAGGTATTATTATTATTATTATTATATTTCACAGGAATTTGCCTGAAAGTGATAAATGGGCCTCGTTTTTACCTAAATTATTTATATTTATTTTAATATATACATATATAAAATGTATAAGGTGTGCATTGTAGCTGACACCTAAATGAACACATTACAATTGTTTTATGACTGCAAGTCTTTCTCCTCAAATGCTCTTGAGCTTCAAATTTGAGTTTGAGCCCATGTGAAAGAGTAGCATAATTTACATATGATTTACAGATTATTTTAATAAATATCAAACATTTAATACAATTGTGCATTATAGCTGTCACCTAGATGAACAATTACACTTGTTTTTATGACTATAAGTCATTCTCTTCAAATGCTACTGACGTTAGAAAAGTGTATAACAATATCGCATGTAACTTTAGAGACGGTCCCTAAATTGAGACTCGTCCAACGTCCAATGTTTTTTTAGAACTTTTAGTTATCTTTTCTATTCGCTGGATTGCTGATGTAATCTACCCGGGCATAGATGCTCATCCATCAATCATGAACATTCAACCGCAAACACGAAGTGCGAGCGGTCGCGAGCGCGGATGGGAGAATGGAGGAAGTTTTTTTTTGAGCAGCTGCCCCTACTCTGCGTGAAGCGACGGTACTGAACACCTTTAATATTGCAAACACTAGTCCATATCGAGATTTGATTAAATGCTCTACATTTGATTTATTCATTAAAAAATGGCCGAAATTCCGTGACGTTCTGCTTTATACAACAAGTTCCAGTTCCGCGATTCAATCCCTGTCGCTTTTCAAACACAAACGGGGAATTTATGAATGAAAGTTCTGACACAAAACGAAGTTGTTACGTATCCTCACTCTTTTTAAAAGTGGGTAACTATGTTTGACAGGTGGAATATTTGAAATTTATATTAATTTATTTTTTAAATTTCATTTATATCTGAATATATGTCAAAGTTCGGAGCGGGTTCGCGAATCATTTGAGTCAAATCGCGAGTTCAAAGCGATTTCGCGAATCATTTGAGTCAGTTTGGGGATCGCGAATCATTTGATTCAGTTCGGGAGTTCGTAGCGGGATCGCGAATCATTTGAGACAGTTTGGGGATCGCGAATCATTTGAGTCAGTTCGGGAGTTAGGAGCGGGTTCGCGAATCATTTGAGTCAGTTTGGGGATCGCGAATCATTTGATTCAGGTCGGGAGTTCGTAGCGGGATCGCGAATCATTTGAGACCGTTTGGGGATCGCGAATCATTTGAATCAGTTCGGGAGTTCGTAGCGGGATCGCGAATCATTTGAGTCAGTTCGGGAGTTCGGAGCGGGTTCGCGAATCATTTGAGTCAGTTTGGGGATCGCGAATCATTTGAATCAGTTCGGGAGTTAGTAGCGGGATCGCGAATCATTTGAATCAATTCCAGAGTTCGGAGAGGCTTCGCGGATCATTTGAATCAATTCGAGAGTTCGGAGCGGGTTCGCGAATCATTTGAGTCAGGTCGGGAGTTCGGAGCGGGATCACGAATCACGAAAGATTCGCGCTTGTAAATTTTCAAATTGGCCATAAACTTTAATTCGCTGTTGCCAACTGGGGTGTCAAGGCTTTCTTTTAGGGTGGCATTTGCCACCCCGGTAGATCCGCCCCTGAGTCTATCCTTTTAAGTCCAATCTGATATAAATGCCTGTTGAAAGTCACATGATTGAAACATTATCTCAATTAAATACAGTGTATTTAAAAAAAAAATAAAAAAAAGTTATATTTTAAGATAATCATGAATACATTTACATATTTAATGTGATGATCTCAGTAAAATATAAATATTTATAATTACATTTTATTTTTTACTTGTTTTTGCAATTTTGTTTGTTTATTTGTTTTATTTTACATTTCTGTTTACAATGTGGAACTGAGAAGAGCCAGTAAAATCATCAAAACTTTTTGAGTTGATAAAAAAAGACATGATGAAAATTAGACAAAAATTATGAAACCTTGACGTAGTGAAGAAATAATGTTTTGATTTTTTGTATATATTTATACTTTGTTCAGTGCAATGGCATTCATACATTTTAAGTGTGACTTCAGTGTCAGATCTGTAATGATTAACTTGATGATAAACTTGAATCAAAGTGCATTTGATTAAAAAGGTTGAAACTGTACAATCAAATGTATCTGTCTGTCCAAACAAAGACATTTTGACACACTTAGGGTTTAATTGAACACAGTCGAGTACTGTTTGAATGATGCTTTCTTTTTTCAGAACAAAAACCTGATTAATTCAAGCTTTGTCAGCTCTCCGATGACCCAGAGAGTGAGAACAGAGTCCAGCATGTTCAGCCGTCCTCCATCGTACAGGTGCATGAAGAGACAGATCTAATGGCTTCTCAGACTTCTGACAGCAGGTTGTTCAAACTAAAGCTTTGAGAAATGCAGCAAGGCCGGAGCGTTTGGTTGGCCTAATAAGCCCACCTCAGAGAGGACAGGCTGCTCTGCCTCATTAAACACACACAAGAGCCTGGCATGTCTTCTCTTATGTAAAACCATCCATGTCGCGTCAAAAGGTAGATGCAAACGCTGTATCAACCTCCTCTGTGGACGTTAAACCCAAAAAATATGGGATTTTGTGTAATTGGCCTTGACTGGCCATGACACTTTCACCCCAAACCAACTCAAATAACTGAACACATCAATGAAGGAGGAGAGAGAGAGAGAGAGAGAGAGAGAAATACTCCAAACATACGTAAATAATTATTTTTTTATTAGAGAATGTTTTGCTTAGTCCTTGTTCAGGAAATTTTCCTCTTGTCCATTAAAAATAAAAATAAAAATTGCCAAGGGATGAATATAAAAAGAACATTCCATTTGTGAGTCTTTACTTATTAGTACCTTTACTTGGGTGGACATCCAGTAAATTTATCTCCCGATTAATGCACATATTTTAATATAAATATAAAACTTGTTTTAATACTTATATTAAGAGTTTTAACAGATGTCTTATGGGTGAAAACACAACCGTACGGCTTCCAGAAAAACTGATATTACCGGATCTCCGATCAGATATCCACCGCTCATTGTTTACATAAATTCATACATCTGCATTTAGCAGTTTTTGGGGACTAAAATGCATTTTATGTTGGTTTCATGTTTTGAAAATTTGTGTTTTGATGTGTATATTGTATGTAGAAATCATTGTAATTTTCATTTTTGAAATAATGACCATAATATAATTTTGATGTTGCAGAACTGTTAAAACTGTTTTATCTCAGATAAAACAGGCCAGAAAGTTTCTCAAAGTGAATGAACCAGTTTAATTCAGGATGTGTTTGAATTACTTTTTCAATGATATTTCAGTTTTAAAGCTTTGATTCATTTTGATTTTATTTCCAATTAAATCTTATTTTTGAAGACTTGAATAAAAGTTTTTACTTACTAAAATGTGCTATGGCAGTATCATGGTTCATTGATGATATCTGATTGTAGTACAGTGTTTTGAAATATATAATGGTGATGTTTTATTCATTTACTGAAATCCAAAGAATATAACTGCATGATTTCTTTCATGGTAATTTTTATACGTATACTTTTGAATAGTAAACAATATATTTCAGAGCTTATTTAAACTGCAGTTATATTGTAAATATAATTGAAAATCCAAGTAACAAAGAAAAAAAAATATTCAAAGTTGATCTAGACAAATAAATAGAAACTATCTAAATCTCTGATAATCCTAAAGCAGTGAAAACTACTATACCGATTTAGACATTTCTCAAATCAGGTGATTTGTTACTGCAAATCTAACTTACCCTAGAACCACGAGTGTTAATAAGCCTTTGTAAGAGTAAAACTGTTTTCATTATTATTATTATTATCATTATTATTACTTTTAGAGTAGTAAAGGTGGCATTTAGGTCAGTGATCAGTCAGAAATAGACACTAGGTGGCGTTTTAAACATTATTTATAAGCTTTTGCATGCATGAACCCACGTGTAGAGTCAAGAGCACATGCAAAATAAAATGCATGTTAATTACTGTCGAATCGATTAACCTTAATTAGTTCAGGTAAAAATCACTCTAGGTGCTCTTTATAATATCCTTGAGTAATTGCGGATAGAATTAGTACTCTAATCCAGATGTTTTACAGCTCTGGAAGATTATTTTACGAGTTCTACTATGTTGACGGCTTTGCTTATGAATATTAATGACGTAAGGTGACGTTTGGCTTGTAGTCCTACCTGACTGGTCAAAAAGCGAGCGATATGACGGTGACGGCGTGACGCAAGAATATTAATTAGGTCTTCTGACTGAACGCTTTCAGAAAGGTTACTAGGCAACGTCAGCGTTACCTAATACATATTCATGAGTCTAGTAGGGTTGGTGTTTTCGGCAGGAGTTCCAGTTGCGCGGTTTCCATTGCCCACACACAAACTGAGTTTGACGGGTCTTTATGGTCACAGCGAGGCGTGTTTTGAACTGATTCTGACCTACATCAGAAGCAGCGCTTTATTATCTCACTTTCAGTCGCGGTTTAAGTCACGCTGAGTGATTGACACGCCGCGGGACACAGGTTTGTTTACTTTACTGATTTATAAATGAATATTGTGTTGCTGCTGCTGCTTTGTGTTGTATCTTCTTGCAAACAATCAGTCATTTAACTCGGATTATATTGCGCTTGTTTCAACGACAGGACATTTCTTTATGTTCATTCACTGTAACATTATATTTTCTGTTTTTAAACTCGATCCGCTCGGAGTTTTTCTCTAGTTTCGGTTATGCTTGACAGCAGATGTGAAATAGTGCAATGAGACATAACGTAATAATTTACGCAAAACCAGCCGATGATAACAAAAATCGTTTGTTTCGTTGAGTGATTGAGCTTTGTTTTCTGTGTTGTCAGTTGGGTTTTTCACAAAAAGAACTTTAAACTTTTGTCGATTTTGAGATTTGAGATCTCTTTTTGTAAAGAGCCTCTAACTAGCATTCCCTTTCCTTTCCTATCCTATATTATTGTTTTCTTTTTATTTATTATAAAAATGACCCTCAAACACCTTCCCTTTTCTATTCTTTCTGTATTCTATATTCTTGCTTTTATCTGTATTCATCATTTAAACCATGCTCTTTTTATTTATTATTAAAAACACAGCACTTAGATATTATTGCCTCTTTGTTATTGCCATTAAATTGCTTATATTTTTCTCATTTCTAAGTCCCTTTGGATAAAAGTGTCTGCTAAATGACAAAATTTTTATATATATATACACGTGTTTGTGTGTGTGACTGTGTGTATGATTTAAATTGTAATAGTATATAATGTTAAAAAAATTTATTTCACATTTTACAATGTTAAATATTCACGTATATGTATATTACATATATACCATTTATATATTATACATTGTTGAAAAATTTGATAATGTACTTGTGTTTCTTTATGTAATTTAATACACCTAAATAATATTGCTTATCGACTTATCAACTTAAATGTTTGTGCTGTGTGACATGAATTTTTAAATCATAAAAAGGGGGTCATGTATAATGATTAGGGCTAGAGCATGTTGTTCACAGTAGTTTTCACTGAAGTATAGCTAAACAGAAGGAGGTATGTGCTCAGCAGTGACAAACCTGTCTTTTCTTGGTTTTTCCCAACTGGTCTGACGTCTTTGTCAAACTTGGCCCCAGCAGATGAATGCTCTCTCTGTCTCTACTCGACTTCACCCGCCGGTTTACTCAGGAATCATGTGTTGCAACTATGGCGTAAACACACGTACAGTCCTGCCATTTCTTGGCAGGGCTGGTTTGGTTTGACAAGATCTGACAACTTTTATAAGTTTTGTGAATGCTGCTGACACATTCATCTATGAATCGGTCACTTCATCATTTGACTCAGACGGGAGACGCTGGATTGTTGACTCAGGAGTTTTGATTGTGAAACAAAAGCCGTGTTCTCACATTTTAGATGAGATGGTTTTATGGGGGACAGTTTTTGTACCTCATACTGAGCAAACTTCCTTTTTTTGTTTGCATGCGTCTTCAAATACAATCCTCATAGCTGCAATAGCTGCTTCTTACACAATATTAATAGGTGGTTTATCGTCTCTGTGATGTTCTGGTTTCTACATGTCGCATTACCAACCATAACCAATAAGTAAAAGTAATAGTAATAGCAGTAGTGGTTGCTTTCACAGTCTGTAGCACAAACTGAAGTCTTATTCATTTCAATAGACCTACAGGAAGTAGAAGAACCACAATGGGGCTGAAGACTGAAGACTGAAGACTTTTCTGAGTGTGCTGTGGAAGATCATCGACGGCCAGAGCTCAGCAGAACCGCTTCTGATGGCGGGAAACATCCCATCGGGTCTGTTGGAGGCCTGTTTGGTGCTCGGAGTCTCTAATGAGCGTCTGAAAGACATACATCTGGTAAAACACACCGTTACATTTCAGTATTACAGTTATTCTGCACAAAATGGTGAAAAAAAAAATGTAAATGCTGTTTGAAACGTTATTAATAAATATCAATAATAATTATGGAATGCATATTAAAAATACTTCATATATATATATATATATGTGTGTGTGTTTGTGTGTGTGTGTGTATATGTGTGTGTGTTTGCATTGTATATAACATTGAAATTGTAATTAAATTTAAAATTAATAATGATAATAATGATATAATTAACACATGTTGTCATATTCTAAACATATTTATTATCAATAATTCAATGTAATAGTTTTTGAATAATACATAATACATTTATTAGTTTTTTTTAATAACAACACATTTAATACAAGTAATATTAATATATAACATAAAATATGACTATATTTAGTTTTAATAATAATTATTAGTTATAATTTTTATAATAATAATATTTTCCAAAATGTCACTCATTTGTTTGTTGTGCTTGTTGTGTTATTGTATTTCCCTCAGGATAATATCCTACATAATATGTATATACATATATATATTTAAAACGTTTCCAAAATGTAATTATGTGTGCATGTTTGTGTGTATGCATATAAGCATACAATAAGCATACACACAAACAAGATGAACACAGTCAGCATTTTTATTTAGAGAAAAATGCACACACATACATTTCAATCTAATACTGTTCATCTTGTTTAGACGCAGCTGCAGGGTAAAGGTAAAGAGCCTCTGGTGGAGGCGGAGGTGCTGCAGGTTCACGCTCCTCCGTTTGTGACGAAGGAGAGCTCCAGTAATGGCACTCAACAGGATCTCGATTCAGCCTTCTGCAGAGGCCAGCGGAGACGCTCCTTTAAGAAGAAGAGAGACCGACCGCTTTCCACCATCAGCGACTCCGGCCAAACCAACGAACCAGTGGTGTCCGGCTCAGACGACCTCAGCGTTCCTCAGAACATTGACCTGATAGCCCTGCTGCAGCTCTGCTTCCCAGGTGACCCTCGCAAACACCTCCGTCTGTGGCTCTGTGTGATTAATCAGGAAGGCTGACACTGTCTGGTTTGTCTTTGGACAGATGGGTTGAGAATAACCAATGAGAGCAGAGAAGACAGCTATCATTTCCTGGTGTTCACCGATGTGTTTGGGAACCAGACTCATGGTGTGGTGGCTCAGTACTGCAAACCGGTTCATGTGAGACCATTAGCTGCATCATATATACTACTACAATAATTATGATATAATGCAAGAACTGCATGCACTATTATTTAAAAGGGATCAGGAAAGATGATTCTTTATTGTTTTACTCCCTTCTGCTCCCCAAGGCTGCATTTTCTTGATCAATAATACAATCACTAAATGTGTGGTTTTTTTTTAGTACCAACAAGATAACGGGATTCATCAAAATAGTCAGCAGTTGAAAAAACTGCAGCGTCTCTACACCACGTTCAGCATTTGTGTCATCTCCAAATATCCTTATTATAACGCCCTCAGAGACTGTCTGTCCAGGTAAGAGCCACTCCAATACTCTTATTTAGCTGTAACATGAAGTATTAGTTGTAATTGGTTTATTTCCCCTCTGTCATAGTTTCTTGCTCCAGCTGAAGACGTCCCGCATGTGTGACTTTGAAGAGCAGGTGAAGGAGTTTTCTGCCAAAATGGCTCTGGTCCCCATCCCACCCCCCGGGCCGCTGAATGTGGTGAGCATCTTTATCACCACCGTCATGCTGGAAAGGTTCACAAGAACCTGCACTGTTTGGTTATACATTCTGTTATGTTACCTGTGCGGGCTGATTGAGCTCACCTACTTTATTGTTGTTTTTGTGGATGTTCCTCTAGGTGTTCAATCTCAGGCCCTTTCTGATTGAACTTCCCTCCCGACTGGATGTGGATCGGCCCGTCATGGACCTCGATCTTCACCTGCCCTTTCTGTGTTTCAAACCCAAACAGATCCTGCAGGTCAGGAGCTTCACGCCACCTCTGTGACTCATATATATGACAAATAAAAATAACGAAAGTGCATAAAAAATTACTAAAATGTAAAATCAAAATATTAATATAAGTCACCTCTAGAGGGCGCAGGATGATGATCCTAAACACAAACTGATGATATAAACAGCGTTAAAATACTTGGCACAAGCTGATTGGTTCATGTTGCATTCACAGCCAATAAGCTTTCTGCTTTACATTTAAATGACTGGTTAGCATCCACTGCTAGAGTGTTTTGCTGCCAACTTTTTAAAATCCTCCTCCTTCCCCAGCTCCACCTGTAAAGATCTGCTACGGTTATTTTATATGCTATTTGTGCAGCGGCGTTGTCTTGATAAGTCACATAACAAACTTGAAAAAAATAAATGAAAAACTTTAAATGAAAATTAAAAATGTTGCACTAGCAATTTATAGAAATAAATTAAGTTTAAGATGTAGTATTATTAAAAAATGTAAAATGATACATAACATAGCACATAACAAAATACCTAATAAAAAGGTCATTCAAAATATGAATAAAAACCATAATAGTACTGTATATTAATGCTAAAATAACACTGGGACATACAGATAAGCATTTTGTGCCTAGACTGGCACCAAACCAGTATAAACCATTAAGATTTTTGATCAAACTCAACAAGATCTTTATACAGGACATGCTGATGTATTTACAGCTTGCTATATCCAATCTAATTTCAAAGCCACTCAAAGGTGTTGCTGGTTTTGTTGCTCTCAGATCATCAGCAGTATCCTGATGGAGCAGAGGGTGGTGTTTCTGTCCACCAACTGGGCCAAACTCACGCTAGTCTCCGAATGCTTCATGGTCTTCATTCACCCGCTGCGCTGGCAGCATCCGTTCGTACCTGTCCTGTCTCGCCAAATGCTGGACTTCATCATGGCGCCCACCGCCTTCGTGATGGGCTGCCACACGTCCCACTTCGAGGAGGTCGCAGAGGTAAGGACTTGGTTTGATTGCATGCTCCAAACCTTTTATATTTAGCTTGAAAATGATGATTATGTGACATGGAAATCAATTAGACTACACTAATAATCGTAAGCCAGACTTCTCATTGCTCAGTTGATGACAGCTTCCTGTTTCTTCTGAAAGGAGTTGGACGATCTGGTGCTTATAGATATTGACAAAGGAACAGTGTCTTCTTCAACTTCAAACAGATTTGATCTTCCAGATGTGCCACTGACAGCCAGAGACTGTTTTATATTCCGGTAAGAGACTCAAAATTCCTGTTTCACTTTGCACACCATATTGTATGAAAGTTTGGTGGTCAGTAAGACTTTTTAATGTGAATGAATGAAGTCTTCAAGGCTGCATTTATTTGATCAAAAATACAGAAAAAACTGTAATATTATGAAATATTATTATCATTTAAAATAACTGTTTTCTATGTGAATATCTGTTAAACTGTAATTTATTTCTGTGATGCACTGCTGTATTTTCAGCATCATTCCTCCAGTCTTCAGTGTCACATGATCTTCAGAAATCATAATAATATGCTGATTTGCTGCTCAAGAAACATTTCTGATTATCAATGTTGAAAACATTTCATATTTGTGAAGCCATTTTATTTTTGAAGATAATCTGGGGAAAAAAGACAGTATTTTAACATTTTAACACTGTAAACATGACACACTGCACCTTTAATATGGAAACCACCAGGGTGTTTTTGTAATTCAGCACAACATGGCATTATTTATAGTTTGAGGTGATTGACTTGATTTTACGCTCGCTGTTGAACATGATCCTGTTGTGTACAGAGCGTCAAACTCAAAGGAGCCCAGAGACACGATTAAGTAAATTGCAAATAATGAACATAATCTCTCCTAATAAACGGAGTCATCCATCACATAAACAGCGCTGCAGGGCTCAGAGCGTGTTGTTAGTTCAGCTTCAGGTTGTGGTGTGAATGCGGCACTGCAGTGTTGAGTGTGTTCTGTGTGTGTTTGTGCAGAGCTAAAGGACTGCAGCTTCACTATGATCTGGATGTGTGTGACGCCGCCAGCCGATCTGACATCAACGATCAGCGCGCTCACAGGAGACAGTGGCAGCGCAAAGTCAACTCCGTCATCCTGAACGTCAGCATGGAGCTCATCGTCAACATCTTCAGGTCTGAAGCTCAGCACGTCTAGAGCTCATGTCATATGATGCTTCTGTCATTAGATTATTTTCATTGTGAATTTGCACAGATGACTCTTAATATTGTGTTGACCATGTTTTCACCCTCTCTATGACCCCTTAAACTCCGTCCTACGCTATATTTAAGGTTTAGTTATTTAACATTTTGTTAAAAAAAATTGTTATTGTTAGCTATAACTATACATAAAACATAAAAATAAATAAATTCAACTTTTATTAAGATTTTTTTGTTGTTGTTGTCATAAATACTTTTAACTTAAAATACTAAATTTACTAATACTGAAACATAAATTAAAAATAAATTAAAGCTAGGTAGAAATATTTCAACTAATTATACAAATAAAATGACAAAATCACATCACACACTTACTAAAACTAATATTACACTAAAAACTGAAAATATTAAAAGATAATAATATTAATAAATACTATATAAATAATCTATAATATTTATAATTCTTTATAAATAATCTATAATATAATAATAATATTTAAATAATACTAAAATAACACTGATGGCAACAAACAACAAAATCCCCTCCATTTAATGTTTTTTCTTCTTAAAAGCCACAACCACAAAAAGCTATGTTTATATATATATATATATGTGTGTGTGTGTGTGTATACGTGTTTATACGTGTAAACTAAATAATTTTAGGACACATTGTTAAAATTAAACAAGCTATGTATGTCATATGTAAATGAGGTCAGTTATGATTGGTTAAACTCCGAATGATGTCACTTAGATTCAGAACTGAAACATTCTGTCATTTCTGCGGTGGTCAGATTTATTTGAAACCCAAGACTTTTTAAAGGTTTTTATTTTATTTTTATTAATGATTAACAGGAGTATCCTGCAAATTCTTATTCAAAATATTGTCTCATGCTATGTGATGGATCTGAAATCCATATGTTTTCTTTTTCTGCTCTCTGTAGTGAGGTTTGTGATTTCCTGAACTATGAGCATCGTGTTTTCAACAGCGAGGAGTTCCTCAGGTCCAGAGAGATGACCGACCACACGTTCTACAAGAAGGTAAATAAATACTTGTGCCTGGTTTTACACCCAGCATGTGTTTCTCTACCAAACCCTCTCACTCATGCATGTGTGTGTGTGTGTGTGTGTGTGTGTGTGTGTAGGTTTTAGACACTCATATATTCCACTCATTTCTACGGGATCGTTTGAACCAAAGGAATGACGCTTTCACTCGCATGCAGCTTAACATCCGCTCATCCGAGTCTCGCAGGTAAATAAAAGTCAACATTAACGCAATGGAATCTCATCTCATCTCTCTCTGTCTGTTTCCAGTTTCTGTTCATTCAATTAAATGAATATTGTGTTATTTTTCAGGTATTTTGCTTGTTTTGCATCACCAGTTCACTGCATATAAATGAAATGCATTTACAGTAAATAAAAATCGAGGAAGCAGGACAAAAAGCTAACTGCAAAGCTTGCATGAATTGCACAAAGCCGCAAACATAAAAATGATTGATATCGGAGTCGTGCATTTCTAATTCCTCTTTTTGAGGTAGAGTAGCACTTCTTCTCTAAGCGGATGCAGAACTGATGTAACGTCTGTGTGCAGTGTAAACAGTTACGGACGGTTAGATCACGTCTTCCTCAGGATATCACCTCAAGAAAGTAACTGTTTACTCGTCAGCTGATCGTGAATTAGGGATCTACTTGATGAAAACCTAAGATGTTTAACTCATTGGTGAATAGAGAAAGAGGTGTCAAATACAGGAAACAAAAAGCAGCATCACCTCCTCATTATGGATTTCTTTCAGTGTGATACTTTACATGTACTCTACATGAAGTTAACATGACCTTTTGTAATGATTTTTCCGTTTTTACTGCATGTTTGGCAGTTACCACAGATCATTTGGACTCGTCTCTTCCTTCTAACAGATACCAAGGAAAAGTAACCAGGGTTGTTATTTACTTTGGCATGATTTTTGTAACTTAACAGGTTTTGTAGGTTATTCCGCCACAGCAGCCAGTGTTTTACTTCTAAAAATAAAAAGGTCAGACATAGTTTTCCCGATTCTGCATGTTTAACCGCTGTCTCCGTAAGTGTACTTACTGTTAACATTTCCATGCATTTCTACTCATCGATGAACATAGCAGGTCACCCGTGCAGTGTAAGATATTAGGTTAAAAGCAGCAGAATGTTTCTTTAAGATTCAGTTTGGGTGATCAAGTTCATCATCTGACATCAATGAGCTGAATTAAAACACGTCTCTGTCTCTTTTGCTCAGGATAAAGACCTTGACAGTGTCTCCACGCAGACCCACGATGGAGGCGATCAACCGCAAGTTCGTCCAACCAGAGAACGGCCTGAACAGAAGGCTGGGGATGAGTATGCCAAACCTGGCGGATCACCGGCTGCTCACGGTCCCGATACGACAGACGTCCATGGGGACCATGACGTTCCAGAGCGGTGAGGAAACTTGGAGCGTCATATTTTGAAACAAGCCTTAGCCAGGGAAACTCCAGGGATTCGTGTGGTTTAATGAATGCAATTTATTTTTAATTGAAAGAGGAATTTGAACCATAGATATTGAAGGACATGTCTCTTTTTTTAAGATATATTATCAAGGGTTTTAATGTGCTATTGTTATACATAATGTATAAAAACAAGTTATTGAGAGGGAAAAAAATTTTTTAAAGTACATTTTGATTTTATGTTTTTTTTTCTAGCATTTTAAATTAGTAAGACTTATAATTTCTTTAAATAATTAAGTAAATTATTTAATATTAAATAAAAATATGAATATAATTTGAATAATAACAGTAATTTGAAGCCCCTCCTCCCCCCCACGGTCCATCAATATTATATGATATAAAACATTATGTTATATAATATAGACTGTAACTTTATTATAACTTTAACAGTATATAAATATATAAAAACACAATTCATTACGACTGTTTATTCTTCAATAAAAACTAATATTTATTGAGAGAAAAAAATTATTTAAGATGGGATGTTGAACTGTTTTTTTTATTTTTTAGAATTACATTTACATTTACATTTACATTTATGCATTTAGCAGAAATTTTTATCCAAAGCGACATTTTTTTACCTAACGTGCTCCTTGGGAATTGAACCCACAACCTTGCGCTGCTAATGCAATGCTCTACCAATTGAGCTACCGGAACAATAACATGTTTATTCATATTAATTTTTTTTTGTCAACCTTCAGGTGTACACTAGCACATAGACATGCACTAAAAGCTATAAAACTTTTATTTTATATTTAATAAAGAAATAAGATTGTCCATTTCGATTTTTTGTCCTAGTGCATGCCACTTAGCTTGTATTTTATGTTAACAGCAGGTTCCTGGAGTCCCTCAAGGCCGATCAAAACATTTAAACTCCCAGATTTCCCTCCACCGCTCTCCTACCAGTACGTTCAGAATTACTACAATGACCTCATCAGAGACTTGAGCAAAGCCATCTCCGGTGCATCCCCAGATGACTCCGCCCTCCTGGCACGGTACTATTACCTGCGCGGGCTGGTGAACTCTGTCGCTGGGAAGCGTCTGGATGCCCTCACAGACTTCCAGAGCTTGTATAAGACAGACATGGAGATCTTTCCTGCCGAGATGCTGAACGTGCTGGTTGAGTCTCTACCGGTGGAGGAGAGGAAGACGGCCGAGCGACGCCCTGATTTGAAGCGTCTGATCAGCCGGGTGAAAAGAGAGAGTGATCGAGAGAGGGCTCGACCAGTGGATGGCGGGTCGGTGAAGAGATTCAAACTGCCCAAGAAACACTTGCACATGGAAGACTTTGTTCGGCGTGTTCAGGAGTCGGGTATCGTGAGAGATCAGGGCACCATCCAGCGGCTGTTTGAGGCGCTGACTGTGGGTGAGTTCAAAGTTCGTACATCAGCATAGAGCTGGCGTGTGATTGGGCCAAACTGACAAGCAAACTGATTGGCTAAGGAAACTGACAGAGATCAAACCTTTCCTGTTCTTGCAATCCAAGGCTGCATCTGAAAGATTAAGCTCCTGCCCTAACAGAAATCTACTTCACAGGCAGTGCTTGTTTATGAAGTTACTTTATGAAACTGATTTCAGACAGACTTCTGAGACGGTTTAATAGTTTAATGATCTTGAACAAAATAGAGGGAGCTTTGGTGATAACTAATTGAATATGTTATTACTGCAGTCAGTACTAATTTATCGCTAGAAATTACATCTGAAGTGGAAGAAGTTAGTCAAAAACAAAACACAAACTAACCATCAACCTCAAAGTTCAGAGGCTTTTTTCCCCACAAATTCAAACTATATAGACAGATGATGGATGGATGAATGAATGGATAATTAGATAGGTATATGTGTGTGGATGAATGGGTAATTACATAGGTATATGTGAATGGATGGATAGATGGATAGGTAGATAGGTAGATGATTGATGGATGGATGAATGGGTAGATAGACAGGTAGATGATGGATGGATGGATGAATGGGTAAATAGACAGGTATATAGTGGATTGATGGATGGATGGATGGATGGTAGATAGACAGGTAGATGATGGATGGATGGATGAATGGGTAGATAGACAGGTATATAGTGGATGGATGGATGGATGGTAGATAGACAGGTAGATGATGGATTGATGGATGAATGGGTAGATAGACAGGTATATAGTGGATGGATGGATGGATGGATGGATGGATGGATGGTAGATAGACAGGTAGATGATGGATGGATGGATGAATGGGTAGATAGACAGGTATATAGTGGATGGATGGATGGATGGTAGATAGACAGGTAGATGATTGATGGATGGATGGATGAATGGGTAGATAGACAGGTATATAGTGGATGGATGGATGGATGGTAGATAGACAGGTAGATGATTGATGGATGGATGGATGAATGGGTAGATAGACAGGTATATAGTGGATGGATGGATGGATGGTAGATAGACAGGTAGATGATTGATGGATGGATGAATGGGTAGATAGACAGGTATATAATGGATGGATGGATGGATGGTAGATAGACAGGTAGATGATGGATGGATGGATGAATGGATAGATAGACAGGTATATAGTGGATGGATGGTAGATAGACAGGTAGATGATGGATGGATGGATGAATGGATAGATAGACAGGTATATAGTGGATGGATGGTAGATAGACAGGTAGATGATGGATGGATGGATGAATGGATAGATAGACAGGTATATAGTGGATGGATGGTAGATAGACAGGTAGATGATGGATGGATGGATGAATGGGTAAATAGACAGGTATATAGTGGATGGATGGATGGATGGTAGATAGACAGGTAGATGATGGATAGATGGATGGGTAGATAGACAGGCAGATGATAGATGAGAAGATGGATGGATGGTTAGCTAGGTTGATGATATATGATATATGATGTTTTACTATGTTGTATAGAATATATTGTTGGGATATCTTAAAATATCTGCATCAAATATCGGCCCATTCCAGCAGTATGTTGATATTAATAATGGCTAATAGTGATGTGGTCACCGATGTATCGTGCATTTCTAGTGTTTTTGGTAAAACTGGCTTTGGTTTGTCAGGTGTGGTTTTCACCTCCCAGTCTGAGTTTTACCTTGAGCTTGAGGGTAAGATTAGTTTGCATGTGCCATCAACACTAACAGCATCATGGCATGATGGCACACGTGTGACTCCGTACTGTACCTGCATGAGCATGAATGCGTGTGTGTGTGTCGACATTCAGAGCTGCCATCTCTAACCCAGTGTGTGTGTAAATCCTAGCTTTAGTCCTGTGTTCACTTGCTGGAGAAGCACAATGCTGGTTAATCATTTCCTGCCTATTTAAAATCATGTGACACATCACACATCAGTTCCTGGACGGTATTAGTAGAACAGGTTTGTGTTTGTCATCTGTGTCAAACGCAGTTCTTACTCACACTCATACTCCTTCTTTTATTTAAAAACATTTGAAGAATGCTTTAGTTCAAATTCAGGTTTAAGGAGATATTTTTAGCTGTATTGTGTGCTGTTTGTATACATCTCTCTGGAATTTACCTTATTGTTTTATTGATTGGAGCCATAAAGTAAAGAAAGCACCTTTAATCACGATGTCACGAGATAATAATTCATTCAGCATTTCCCCGTGATCATGTTCTCAAACTACATGACTTTCCTTCGTTTGTGTCATGTGGAAGAGACGTTTTGGTCATTTAAAGTCCACCTCATATTTGAATGTCAATAAGATATTATGATTATATTTGAGTCTGTTCCTGACACAAAGCATCGTATGACATCAGTAGACCTGCAGTACAGTATAGTGCATGAGTCCTGTGACTGATTTTATTTAATGCTTTTTTGTTGCCACTTTTTCCCCCTCTCGCTGTTCTTGTATTTGTTCATTTGTGTCCCTTGGAAAAGGAAAGTCATACCGGTTTTTAACACGATGGAGAGTAAATAATGAGTAAATGATGACTCTTTGAAACTTCCTTGTCCTACCAATTAAAATCAAAGTTTAAAAAGTAGTGTAAAAATGTAGAAATAAATGATAAAAAGTCAGATTATGAAACTGAATTAATAAATAAAAAATGTATTTTATATATATATATATATATATATATATATATATATATATATATATATACATACATACATTAGAAGAGATCATTAGAAATATGATTATTAAATACATAAAACTAGATTGAAATATATAAATAAATGAGATAAAATTAAAAAGATTAAATGCATAAAACTAAAATAAAATATATGCATATATAATTAAATTAGATAATATTTCAAACAATCAAAGTTTAAAGGAAACAGGTTAAAAATGTAAAAATAAATGATAAATATGAGATTAAACTAAATAAATAGATAAGATTTACTGAACTATATAATATTTAAATAAGATGATCCATCAGCATATAAAAATTAAGAGAAAACTGTAAAAAAAGTAAAATTATAAATAGTAATTAAAATTACACTAAATAAAAAAAAACAATATATAATTACATATTTGATTTATATTTAGATTAAATTAAATACGTGTATAATAAAAAAAAAACTATTATGTAATTATCAATTAAACAGTACAGTAGTATAGTATATGTGGAAACACCCCGCAACATAACGTAATGTTATATAAACTAAATCTTTTACAAATAATAAATAAATAAAAAACATATATTTTTCTTAGTTTATAAATATGTTAAATATCACAATATAAATTGGGTAGCTGCTTTATACCCAATATTCATTTATTTACGGGTGCCTTGCACAAAGATGATGGTATTTGGTTTTCCGTGGCATCTAAAATCCCAATCTTCAGTAAAGTGCTCATGTTTGTAACATCTCCTCCAGGTCAGCAGAAGCAGGTGGATCCAGAGACCTTCTGTTTCTTCTACAACTTCTGGAAGGAGTCCGAGGGGGCGTCTCAGGACGTGGATCTGCCGGTCGTCGTGCTGGAGCACCTGGAGACCGACGAATGTGTCTACAAGCTCTCGTCCTCGGTGAAGACCAGCCACGGCGTGGGGAAGATCGCCATGACCCAGCGCAGGCTCTTCCTGCTGACGGAGGGCCGGCCGGGATACTTCGAGATCACCAAGTTCAGAGATATCGAGGTGAGGTTTCGCTCACATCGACCCGGCTTTAATAGTTACTGCATTAACTGCTACTTTGAAAGGCTTTATTCTTCTCATCCAGGACGTGAAGATCTCTTCTGCACCTTTCCTTCTGCTGAGGATCCCGACGCTGAAGATCAAAACGTCCCACAGGAAGGAGACGTTCGAGGCCAATCTGAAGTCGGAGTGTGACGTTTGGCACCTGATGATCAGAGAGATGTGGGCCGGGAGGAAGATGGCGGACAACCATAAGGTTCGGTCTTTGCTTTAGCTAAAATTCATCTCCTGGATCAGCCAAACCCTTCGGACATGAAATATTTGTAAATATGTTCAGGCCGCTCATTTGCATACCAACATGATTGACCGCTGTTAAAGCCAAATTACCATTTTAGACCGATAAACTGTAATACTGTATAAGATTTCTATTCCACTGAAAGTATAAATCCAGGCTATTAGATTTATAAATCTAGCCGTTTTCAAAGCACATATATTTATATCTTATAAAAATATATCTAATTAGTAATTTTGTTTTACACAATGTAAGTTTCAGTACTAGTATGTTTTTAAATCTTCACTTTCAAATGTTAAAACCATCAAAAATGTATAGTTATATATAAAATTGTAGTAAAATTGATGAGTTACAGGCCAATAATGATAATTTTGTCATATTGCAGCTTTAACTTCGATAGTGAACATTTCATGTCACAAGAAAACATCTCATATTGGTGCAGCTGAGATTTTATTGTTATTACTTTATATATTTTTCTAATCAAATTATAAAAAAAAAAATAAGACAGGATAAGTGTTGATAAAAAGGCTGATATAATAATTTTATTTTCAATTATGATTTTGGCTTCAAGTAATTATGAAAACAAAAATAATCAAGATAAAAACATATGGTAGGTTTTTTTTATTTTCTTAGTAAGTAAATGTTCTTTTTCTTAGTTGTTGTCTTGATCTAATTTATTTTTATTTATTATTTTTATGTTATTTAAAGTTATGTATATTTATAGACTACTGACTACTAAAGATTTAAAATATATTGCTATAACATAACAATTATAGAAATATTATTTTAATAAAATTTGTGCTATCAAATGATTAACCGTGATTAATTACGTCCAAAATAAAAGTTTTTGTTTACATAACATGTGTATGCACTGTGTATATTCTTTATGTGTATATATAAATACAAACATATAAAGTATATAGTTTATAGATGTATATATTTCTATTCATATAATTTATATTATATATAAATATATTAAATATATAAACTTATTGTTAAAATTGTGTGTATTTATATGTACATAATAAATATCCACTTTTATTTTGGATGTGATTTAATCGTTTGACAGCCCGAAATAATATAATTGTATTCATTAAGTATATTAATAATACATTTAATTTAAACTGCCATTTACAGTACTAATATGTTTAAATTCTTCACATTCAAACGTTAAACCTTTGGCAGAAAAACGGCATTAAGTAAATCTGCGTTTACTTGACGGCAGGTTTATTATAAATGCTTTTTGTCCTGAAAAGAAGGTCTTGAAAACTCATGTCCACCAAAATGATGTGAAAAAGCTGTTCTGAAGTTTGTGTGGAGTAGCATTTACAGTGAACCTGAAAACACCAGAACAGAGTGTAAAAGTACACAGTGTCATTGTTTTTACTGAATGCTGCAGGTTTTAATGTGAGGTGTCAGAGTTTAGCACAGAAGTGTAGGGTTTAGTTTCGGGTGGAGTTGCTCTCACTTTCTCAAATCGCTGCTCTGCAGACATGAAGCATGGAGACATTAATAGCTGTTGTCCCGAGGGTCAGGAGAGTCTCAGCCGTGTGAATGTGTGCTGTGATCTGTGTCCTGCAGGACCCTCAGTTCATGGAGCAGGCCTTGACTAACGTTCTGCTGATGGACGCTGTGGTCGGCAGCCTGCAGTCCCAGAAAGCCATCTTCGCTGCTACCAAACTGGCCTACTTTGACAAGAAGAAGCATGAGGGTGTGTATCACTCAATAAGTGCTATAATGAAGAACCACGTTTACTCCAGATCTCTTACTCTGCCTTTTTCATTTATGGTTGAACGTGCATAATTACTAAGTCATGCACTTATATATACACACACACACAAACATATATATGTGCGTGTGTGTGTGTGTGTGTGTGTGTTAGTGCTGTCACTCAATAAAAAAAAAGATAATTAATTGCTCGTTATTTATTAATTAATCAAGATTGTTATACAATTATCATATTTTTATATTATTATTAAATTAATTATTTTCATGTGTGTATATGTATGTAGACACACATTCGAATAAATTACATATTTTTATATGTGACTTATTGTTTTTATCAAAATGTTTGTTTTATTTGTTTTTCAATTATATTTAAATGAGATGCACGCTTTCTTTTAAGTTCAATTAAAAAAAGAACTTTTTTTTATGTTCAATAAATGCATGCATGATGCTTTCAGAGAAAATGACTTATGTAATGAGGAAATGTAATGTTATGTAATCATCGTGATCTCAATATTTTCAATAAATGAGCAGTCTGAAGGCATTAGTTGGAGCTAAAAACAGAAGAGTACGTGTCACCAACCGTGTGATAAATGACTGATTTATATTTAGTGACTGTCTCTGTCTCTGGGTGTATTGTAGTGCCCACGACAGTCCCTGAAACTACATCTGAGACCCTGAAACACAAGATCAACCCGTCTCTGGACCAGACGGCTCCTCAGGCGGTGGACATCCTGCTCTACACACCTGGTTGGTCTGCTGAACGTCTTTTGTGTTTAGCAAAATAAAGAAAGGAACGCAGAGTGCAGTATTTATCTGTTTAGAACAGAGCAAGCCTAACACGTTTGTCTCATATCAAATCAGCTTTCGCTTTCAAGTGTCTCTCACCCAGATCAGCCAGTTTCCCCTGGTGTTTCCACAGACGTGTCACTGGTAGAAGGGTAGTGTGTTACTCCAGTGACCTGTTCACATGTTTGTGTGTGATCCTGCGAGCATGGAGAAGAACAGGTTTTCCAGTCAGTTTCACAGAAAGCACCCAGGGCTGAGTTTCCGTGCTCTCTTATTTCCTTCCAGTGTACGATTACGCCATATTCACCCTTACTGGACTCATTCAGGAGTCTGGACAGATGTCATTAAGATTTCCTCTGAGTGACGTGCTGTAAGTGAACTGGGTGAAACACAAACCTTTGTTCAAGGATCTGAAGCACTTCATTCTTTACTGTGTTTGTTAAAGGCGTAACGAAGCTAAACAAGCACAACTCCAGGTCAGGTTTTGGGGTTATTTGATTTTGATTTTTTTTTTTTTTTTTTTTTTTTTTTTTTTGCATCCTCCAAGGTTTTTTCGTTTTTCTTTTATTTTATTTTTATTTTTTTTGCATGCTCCAAGCTTTATTTTTTCTTTTTTCTTTTTTGCATGCTCCAAGCTTTATTTTTTATTTTTTATTTTTTGCATGCTCCAAGCTTTTTTGTTGTTGTTATTGTTGTTGTTGTTTTTTTGCATTTAAAATGTTTTTATTATTAGTTTTTTTGGGGGGATTTGTACATTATTTATATAAACTGTATTATCTTTATACATATTTTATTATTATATGAATATAAATAATTAATTTATATTTTCTGAAGAATGCATAAAAACCAAGCAAATTTCATCCAATACAATATCTGCCTATTCCATTGTTTCAGTCGTAATTATAACGAAACTCAACATTTTTAAACCTTTTTATTGATGTATTGAATTAATTACCACAGTTACTTCATTTATATATTAAATTAATGAACGTCTCGGTTACGTACGTAACCCTCGTTCCCTGATGGAGGGAACGGAGACGTTATGTCGACCGACAAATGGGGTCTCACTTGGGAGGCCAATCATCTCTGATTTTAAGAGAAAACGCCAATGAAATTGGCAAGTGGATTAACACACCTGAGCCACTCCCCGTGCCAGCGGGTATAAATAGGGCGACAGGTGCATCCACTCATTAGGTTTTACGCTGAGGAGCCGAGAACGTGTCCCGGCAACAGCGAATGGTTCAAGGTTGTGGCATGGGGACATAACGTCTCCGTTCCCTCCATCAGGGAACGAGGGTTACGTACGTAACCGAGACGTTCCCTATCTGTCGGTCACTACGAGTTATGTCGACCGACAAATGGGGTCCTATGGAAAACGCCATAACCTGAACCTTGTCACAACCCTGAGGCGCTGCAATTGTTGACAAGCCTTGGCGTGCCACAAAAGCTACGCTTAAGGTCGTAACCTTCCCAAAGCCCCAGCGCAAATTCACTGACCTTGGTACCGAAGGGGCCAAAGGGTGAGTACATCGCTGCTGGAGAAGGCCATGCTGCTGTTCCGCCCACATAAAGTAAATGGAAGGGATTTCAACCTTCAGTGAAAGATTGCTTCAAATCTTCCCTATTTGTTCTTTCAGCTGGCAAGACAATGGGGAAGCGAGCCTTTAGGAAGGGTCGCTACGGAGACCACATCCTACCCGTAGGGAGGTGACATGTGGATATACTGATATGGACTGACCCAGGGGGCAGTACTACATATGGAAGGGGTCTCTGAGGCAGGTCCTACCTTGGAGTAGGGATGGGACGGCTGCCAGAAGAGACCGACAGAGCGATCTGTCAAGGGAAGACACGGGTTTGCCAAGAGGGAAACCTTACCGTGGAAGAATACACATATGGGATTACCCGCAGGGAACCCAGCCATATGGACACCTAGCCCAGTACGGGGGCTGACCGGCTCCGGGCATGCTAACGCCAGTACTGGGCCTGGCGACAGACTGCTCCGCCAAGTCTGACGCCGAGGGTGCTGGAGGATGCTCGACCAGGGTACGCCAACCGGGGAACTCTACTGGGAGAAGAAGGCGCTCACATCCCCGTGTTAGGGGGAATGGCGCAGCAAGCGAGACACCCAGCCAGCCCTTCCCGCCAATTACCTGTTACCCAACACACGGGAGGAAACTGGCTCTACACGGAGGTTGTAAAACCTCGCAAAGGTGTTAGGTGTCGCCCAGCCCGCAGCTCGACAAACGTCTGCCAGAGAGGCGCCGTGCGCCAACGCATAGGAGGAGGCCACACTCCGTGTGGAGTGGGCCCTCACCCCCAGGGGGCACGGCTCGCCTTGGGAATGGTAAGCCAAGGCGATGGCGTCCACTATCCAGTGGGCCAACCTCTGCTTAGAGACAGCCTTCCCCTTCTGCTGACCTCCAAAGCAGACCAGGAGCTGCTCAGAGCTTCTGAAGCTCTGGGTGCGGTCCACGTATATGCGGAGCGCTCTTACGGGACACAGCAACGACAAGGCTGGATCTGCCTCCTCCAGGGGCAGCGCTTGCAGGTTCACCACCTGGTCTCGGAAGGGAGTGGTGGGAACCTTGGGCACGTATCCAGGCCGGGGTCTCAGGACAACGTGAGAGTAGGCCGGCCCGAACACAAGGCACTCTTCACTTACCGAAAATGCTTGGAGGTCCCCGACCCTCTTGATGGAAGTGAGCGCGATCAGGAGCGCTGTCTTGAGAGACAGGAACTTCAGCTCAACCGAATCCAGCGGCTCAAAGGGACCCCTCTGAAGTCCCGCCAGGACAATAGAGAGGTCCCAGGAGGGAATCAGGGGTGTCCTAGGAGGATGTAACCTTCTGGCACCCCTCAGGAACCTAACGATCAGGTCATGCCTCCCCAGGGACCGGCCGTCCACTGCATCGTGATGTGCTGCAATGGCAGCCACATACACCTTCAGGGTGGAGGGTGACAGCCCACGCTCCAGCCTACCTTGCAGGAAAGAAAGCACGACTCTGACCGGGCATCTCCGGGGGTCTTCTCGGTGAGAAGAACACCAATTCGTGAACAGACTCCACTTCAGAGCATAGGCCTGCCTCGTAGAAGGGGCTCTAGCCTGAGTGATAGTGTCTACCACTGCTGGGGGCAGATCACTTAGGTCTGCCGCGTCCCGTCTAGAAGCCACACGTGGAGGTTCCAGAGATCTGGACGCGGGTGCCAAATGGTGCCAAGCCCCTGAGAGAGAAGGTCTCTCCTCAGGGGGATGCGCCAGGGAGGGGCTGTCACGAGGAGCATGAGTTCCGAAAACCAGGTCCGGGTGGGCCAGTAAGGCGCAACCAACAGGACCTGTTCCTCGTCCTCCCTGACCTTGCACAGTGTCTGTGCGAGCAGGCTCACTGGGGGAAACGCATACTTGCGTAAAGCCCGAGGCCAGCTGTGTGCCAGTGCATCTGTGCCCAGGGGGGCCTGGGACAGGGAATAGTACAGCTGGCAGTGGGAGGACTCGTGGGAAGCAAACAGGTCTACCTGGGCTTCCCCGAATCGACTCCAAATCAGCTGGACCGTCTGGGGATGGAGTCGCCATTCCCCGGGGAAAGTGAGCTGTCGTGAGAGCGCGTCGGCTGCACGATTGAGCTCCCCCGGGATGTGGACAGCGCGCAGCGACTTGAGCCACGTCTGACTCCAGAGGAGGAGATGACGGGCGAGTTGAGACATGCGGCGTGATCGTAACCCGCCTTGTCGGTTGATGTACGAAACAGCCGCAGTGTTGTCCGTGCGGACCAACACGTGCTTGTCCAGCACTTGCGGACGAAACCGTCGCAAAGCTAGATGCACTGCCAGCAACTCCAGGCAGTTGATGTGCCAAAGCAGTCGAGGTCCTGTCCAGGACCCTGAGGCTGCCTGCCCGTTGCATGTCGCGCCCCAGCCCGAGTTGGAGGCATCTGTTGTGACAACAACGTGCCGGGACACTTGTTCCAAGGGCACACCGGCCCGTAGAAAGGCAAGGTCCGACCAAGGACTGAATAGGCGGCGACACATCAGTGTGATGGTGACACGATGTGTACCGCGGCGCCATGCCCATCTCGGGACTCGGGAGTGTAACCAGTGCTGAAGTGGTCTCATATGAAGCAATCCGAGCGGCGTGACTGCGGCTGCGGATGCCATATGCCCCAGGAGCCTCTGAAAGTGTTTCAGTGGTACCACTGTCCTGCCTCTGAAGGAACTCAGGCAGTTCAGCACTGAGTGGGCACGTTCGCTGGTGAGACGTGCCGTCATACTCACCGAGTCTAACTCCATACCGAGATAAGAGATTCTCTGCACAGGGGAGAGCTTGCTCTTCTCTCGGTTGACCTGAAGCCCCAACTGACTGAGGTGCCGAAGCACGAAGTCCCTGTGATCGCACAACTCTTCTCGGGACCGGGCCATAATGAGCCAGTCGTCGAGATAGTTGAGGATCCTGATGCCCACTTCCCAAAGTGGGGCAAGGGCGCCCTCCGCGACCTTCGTGAAGACACGGGGGGACAGGGAGAGCCCGAAGGGGAGGACCTTGTACTGCCATGCCTGACCCTCGAAAGCAAAGCGCAGGAACGGTCTGTGACGAGGGAGGATAGAGACATGAAAGTACGCGTCTTTCAGGTCGATCGCTGCAAACCAGTCCTGGGGCTGGACGCATTTGATAATGCGTTTCTGCGTCAACATCCTGAACGGGAGCTTGTGTAGGGCCCGATTCAAGACTCGCAGATCCAGGATAGGTCGAAGGCCACCGCTCTTCTTGGGCACGATGAAGTAAGGGCTGTAAAACCCCGTCCTCATCTCGGCTGGAGGGACCGGCTCGATTGCATCCTTCGCCAGGAGGACAGCAATCTCCTCGCGCAAGACAGGGGCGTCCTGGACTGCCACCGAAGTCTCGAGCACGCCATTGAACTTGGGGGGTCGCCGGGCGAATTGAATCGCATAGCCGAGTCGAACCGTCCGGATGAGCCAGCGTGACGGGTTGGGCAGCGCAAGCCACGCTCCCAGATACCGTACAAGTGGCACCAAAGGGACAGTCGACATACCCGCAGTGGTGCAGCGATGGGGAGTCGTGCCGCAAGGCCCAGAAGGCACAGCGTCCTGGGTCATCGCAACCACACTCCTCGTGTTCCCGGAGGAACTGGCCAGAGACGCGTGGAGAGGCGTTGCGTCTCCGAACCGCGACCTCTTGGCCGCTGGCGAAAGGGGGCGTCGTGGGTGAGAGTGAGGAAGCTGTGCGTCGCTCATTGTCAAGCCACGAGCCTTGCAACTCGGAGGAAGGAGAATTTGCTCTTTTATTGAAAATGTGGGTACCACTGGCCGTCCGGCCAGTGGCGGAACAGAACAAAACAGAAACTGAAGATTCTCCGCCCGGCCCTCCTCCGGGGGAAGGAGTGGCGCTGTCTTCGCCATCTCCTGAAGAGCAGTTCTCCGCATCTCCGAGTTGCCCGTGTCAGGGCCGCTTGGTCGACTTCCTGGAGGACTTCGCAGCCGGGAGTGACACGGGGGGCGCCGCTCTCCTGCGCGGGGCTCGACGCGCCGGCCTCGAAGAACTCTCAGCACGGGGCGGAGCTGGCGTAGAGGACGCAGGGGGGCGCCCACGGCGACGAGCAGGCTGAGGCGCTACCCGCGACGGAACGGTGGCAGCCGGAGAGACACGTCGGGGCAGGATGTGCTGGATGGCCTCAGTCTGCTTCTGTACCGCCGAGAACTGCTGGGCAAAGTCCTCGACAGTGTCGCCGAACAGGCCTGCCTGGGAGATGGGGGCGTCGAGAAAGCGCGCTTTGTCCATGTCCCTCATCTCAGCCAGGTTCAGCCAGAGATGCCGCTCCTGGACCACCAGCGTGGACATCGCCTTCCCGAGGGACCGCGCCGTGACCTTTGTTGCCCGTAAGGCGAAGTCGGTCGCCGTGCGCAGCTCCTGCATCAACCCCGGGTCGGTACCACCCTCGTGCATGGTTTTGAGTGCCTTGGCTTGGTGTACCTGCAGGATAGCCATGGCATGCAGGGCAGAGGCAGCTTGGCCCGCAGCACTGTAAGCCTTGGCAGCGAGTGCGGCCGTCAGCTTACAGGCCTTGGACGGGAGGCGCGGACGATTCCTCCAAGTGGCGGCGTTTTGTGGGCACAAGTGCACCGCAACCGCCCTCTCCACCTGGGGAACCTCTACGTACCCCCTGGCTGCCCCGCCATCGAGGGTGGTGAGGATGGAAGAGGGAGAAGAGCGGCTTCTGGCCGTGAAAGGGGCCGTCCACGACTTCGTCACCTCTTCATGCACCTCCGGGAAGAAAGGCACCGGAGCAGAACGAGGTTGTGAGCCGCGTCCCGCGCCGAGAAACCAATCATCCAGCCGTGAGGGCTCGGGACTGGGCGGTGTAGTCACCTCCAGTCCGATACTCACGGCTGCCCGGGCAAGCATGGCCGACAACTCCAAGTCCGATTCGGCAGTAGCGACAACACCCGAGGGGGGCAGCCCCGCCGAACCTTCATCCTCAGAGGTCGATAACCCATCCCCCGATGCAGCAATCGACATCTGGTCCTCGGGCGGCGCACCGAAAGACACGCTGGGACCGCTGTGAGACGGCCCAGCAGAATCAATCGGCAGCTGCACGGGACAGTCGCTGCGTGAGGAGTGAGAGGTCCGTGGGGCGTGGCCCGGCGGAGAAGCTCTCACTGTGATCCTCAGATCTCCCAGAGCGCCAGCCGGCGGCCCTCTGCTCGAGCCAGAGAGACCGGGACGGGTGGCGACAGAGGGGTCTGCTGCACTCCCCTTGAGGAGTGAGAGACGCGATCGCAGCGCTGCCATGTTCATACGCCCACAGTAGACGCATGAATCATCCACGAGCGCAGCCTCAGCGTGTTGGACGCCCAGACACTGCAGACAACGCTCGTGACCGTCAACCGAAGACAGGAAACGACCGCATCCAGAAGGACACGGACGAAACGGCATCTTGAAAAAGACGCGAATCGTCCGTGATTTGCTCTTTTAGAGAACTGTCTCTTTTAGCCGAAGCGCCCAGGGGAATCGCCGCTCGCAGGGACACCACTGTAACGTGCCGTCACACCGACCAGGAACAGCTCTACCAAAAACAAAGATGAATGGCTTTGTAGTGATCTTCTTCATCGACTACTCGGCTCCGAAGCAAAAATCTAATGAGTGGATGCACCTGTCGCCCTATTTATACCCGCTGGCACGGGGAGTGGCTCAGGTGTGTTAATCCACTTGCCAATTTCATTGGCGTTTTCTTTAAAATCAGAGATGATTGGCCTCCCAAGTGAGACCCCATTTGTCGGTCGACATAACTCGTAGTGACCGACAGATAGGGAACCATGGATTCATTGTGTCTGGAACATTTTACCTGATCCAAATCTGATGAGCGCCAAGAATTGAGCATTGAAATGAGCATATATATATATATATATATATATATATATATATATATATATATATATATATATATATATATATATATATATATATATATATATATTAATTGACATATTGCATTAATGCATAGCTATGTTCTTTGATTTCAGAACTGCGTGTTCTAAATTAATGTTTTGTTTCCATATTGATAGCTTTTTAATAATTTCATTAGAATATAATTAATCAGATTTAATATATTAGTTAATGAGTAAATGCAGCCTCAATTCTTTATGATATTCTGGCTCAATAAAAGGTCACTGAATGCATTTAGTCTGTGGAAAAATGTCACTCAGTGTGTATTTAGACCAGGAGCACGATACCATCGTCTTATGTGTTTTTGATTTGGTAGGTTTCACTGCTGTCAGCCGTTGATCAAAGACTTGTCAAATGACTCTGATAAGAATCACAAATCAGTTTTCAGTCTTTCTGTTGTGGAACATAAAAACACTCCTGTTGATTCAGCTGAACGTAATGACACATGCTTTCTTTCCACGTCTGAGGTCTGACAAACTGTAGAAGATAGAGAGAGAACAGAAGATCTCGTTTTTTGTGAGACTGACCTTCTTGTCACCGGATGTTATAATTTAGCACAGATGTATGTCTCACTCAGTGCATGTAGACACACATCCTCCCTCAGATTGTGTAAGTTTTCTAGTAAGGGCTCGTGACACAGCAGGGAGGATTTTACCAGCATTCAGAAGGAAACTGAACTGTTACGAATGCCAGAGGCTCGTCGGGTAACCATCACTTGTGTGTTTTTTAGGGCAGCTGGGTGTTTCGGAGCTGGACGGCGGTGGAAACCCAAAGCTGTGGTGCGCTTTGAGCGATGGGAAGGTGCTGGTGTTCGACGCGGCCAGCTGGACGATGCAGCACAACTCGGTTCAAGTGGGAAAGTCCCGTCTGGTGAGGAAACCTTATTATAATGCAAAAATAATAATACAAAAAATACTCTTGCACGTAAGCACCAAAAAACTATAATAAAACAACAAAAAATACTCCTGCACGTAAGGAAAAAAATGCAATAATAATACCAAAAATACTCCTGCACGTAAGGGAAAAAATGCAATAATAATACCAAAAATACTCCTGCACGTAAGCATTAAAATGCAATAATAAAACTACAAGAAATACTCCTGCACATAAGCATTAAAATGCAATAATAAAACTACAAGAAATACTCCTGCACGTAAGCATTAAAATGCAATAATAAAACCATAAAAAATACTCCTGCACATAAGCATTAAAATGCAATAATAAAACTACAAGAAATACTCCTGCACGTAAGCATTAAAATGCAATAATATTACAAAAAATACTCCTGCAGGTAAGCTTTAAAATGCAATAATAAAACCATAAAAAATACTCCTGCACGTAAGCATTAAAATGCAATAATAAAACCATAAAAATACTCCTGCACATAAGCATTAAAATGCAATAATAAAACCATAAAAATACTCCTGCACGTAAGCATTAAAATGCAATAATAAAACCATAAAAATACTCCTGGACGTAAGCATTAAAATGCAATAATAAAACCATAAAAATACTCCTGGACGTAAGCATTAAAATGCAATAATAAAACCATAAAAAATACTCCTGCACGTAAGCAATATGTTGTATGTGCCAACTGAGACTTGTCATGGCACTTGTATACTGTTGTTGTTCTCTTGTTGGTCTGCTTCTATTGTTCTCATTTGTAAGTCGCTTTGGATTTTGGATTTTTTTTGACTGCACCACATTAGTGGGATGCAATATAGTCATGGAAACTATTAGTGCACGTTAGAGTTCTCATAGTAGTGCTGCCCTCTGCTGGTAACTGTATTAACACACTTGTTCACTTGACTTGTTTGCACTCCTGTCAGAATTGCATGCTGGCAGTGAACCAGCAGCAGCTGTGGATCGGCTCAAAGGATTCTTTCATTTACATCATAAATTCACGGAGCGTTTCCTGCAACAAACAACTGATGGAGCATCGTGGTGCGGTCACGGGACTCGCCCTGGAGGAGAGAACAGACAGATTCAGGTAACGGAGACTAAAAAGAACTGGAAATGAAGGAATAGTTCAGCCAAGAATAAAATATACTCCCCCTCAGGCCATCAAGACGTAGATGAGTTTGTTTTTTAATCAGATTTAGAGAACTGTAGCATTGCATCACTTGCTCACCAATGGATCCTCTGCAGTGAATGGGTGCCGTCAGAATGACAGCTGATAAAAACATCACAATAATCCACAGCACTCCAGTGCATCAGTTAATGTCTTGAGAAGTGAAAAGCTGCGTGTTTGTAAGAAATCAGCAAATTCAACAGCTGTGTGGACTCTCACTCTGACGGCACCCATTCACTGCAGAGCACCCACTGCTGAACAAGTGATCAGAATCTAGACGTCAGTGCTGATTGAATTGATCTTTTGACCTGGTGTCGGTGACAGTCAGACGCTGGCGTACTCGTGCAGTGAGGATAGCAGTGTGATCGTGTGGGACGTGTCCACGCTGCAGGTCAAAGGACAGTTCAGAGTCCCCTGTGTCAGACCGCAGTCCATCCAGATCCATAACGGCATGCTGTGGTGCTGTAAGTCTGCCTCTCCTACTACTACAAATGCTCTTCTATTATATTACGAAGGGCTGAAATCATTGATAATTGCATTAAACATTGTGCTTTGATATTTTGATTTTTTAAAGGCTTTCAAATTTTGATAGGAAACAATGTCTCAGGAGTATTTTACAAAATATACTGTATCCACTATATTAAATATTGATTATGATTTTACTTAACCTGTTATCTAATGTATGTTTGAATAAATCGGTCATGAAACCAAGTTTTATTACAGACATATTTTCTATATTTATATTTAAATAATGCATTGGAGTAAAACTATAATAATATCAGTAAAAAGGTTTATTCAAAAACTGCATGTGCAGTTTCTATGCAGTTCAGTTTCTATTTGAACGTTGGTTATAACGCATTATATGATTAATAAATAAGCTTTGGGTTTCTGCTTGGGGTGATGGAATATTTTCAGGTCATAACTGATGTCTTGTATTAAGGTGGAGGTGATTGTCTGCTGGAAGTGCGCAGGAACGGCACGGTTCATCGTAAGGTGTCTCTTCCAAATCACCTGCTGAGCTCACCGAGGGGCTTCAGCAGTTTCCTGCTCTTTAACGAGGTAAACATCAGCTTCACCCTGACCCTGATCAAGCTGGGCTCTGAGACAGCACTTAATGAACTGTGAGGGGACCAGCTTTGATCAGGTCCCAGAAAGAGATTGTGACGGTGCTGTGTGGATGCCAGGCCCTTCTGGGTGGCTCCAGGATGCTTCTAATAGGGCTGGGAAATTATTCAGATTTTTATTTTTAATTATTATTTTAGCTAGTTTGTGGAAGTGCACTGCTACATAGATAATGCTATATATGTTGATACATTTTTTTTTTTTCTTAAAAACTTTTTTTTTTTTACATTCTCTTTATTAAGATTTTTACATTGACACAAAAACAAAAAACATTCCAATACAATTTTTTACACTTTTATACAAATCCTAATTTAACCATTTTAACATAATGATATATGGAAAAAGTAAATAAAATAATACGGGGGGTGCTGGTGTTACATTTCTTTAACTACTTTATTATTTATTTAAAATGTGTGTGTGTGTGTGTGTATGTATATATATATATATATATATATATATATATATATATATATATATATATATATATATATAAAATGTTTGTTTATTTATTTATTTGAACTACCAGTCAAAAGTTTGGGGTCAGTAAATTTTTTTCTATTTTTTATGTCATCAAAAATACTGTAAAAACAGTAATATTATGAAATATTATTAACATTTAAAATAACAGTTTTCTATGTAAACATCTGTTCAAAAGTATTTCTGTGATGCACAGCTGTATTTTCAGCATCATTACTCCAGTCTTCAGTGTCACGTGATCTTCAGAAATCATAACTATATGCAATATACAATTTTTTTATTTATTAAAAAAAATACATATATATAAAAAAATGTTTTATTTGAAATAAAGTCTTTACTGGCACTTTTGACCAAGTTAATGCATCCTTGCTGAAATAAAGCATGCATAAAAAAAAAAAAATCTGAAATTGTCTATTATTATTATTTTTTTTTAATTTACATTTTTAAAATACAGTATATATAATGAAAAAAAAACTATTTTTTTTCTCTCAAAACATGCATGATTTTTCCAAATTCAACAAGTAATTACGATCTTGTTATTATAATTATAACAATTGTGTTTTTTGCAGTAACTGAGTAAATGAAAGTTTGTGATTTATTTTTTATTTTTATTTTTTTCACCTGTCTTACTTCTAAAGCATCAGTCAAATAAAGTGTGATGAGTCTGATTGTTAACTGACCTGTGTTGGGAATGTGATTGCAGTCGGAGCAGCTGTGGGCCGGTTTCGCAGACGCAGGGGAGCTGTGTGTGTGGCACTGCAGAGACCTGAACAAACCCTTCATCAGGATCCAGCTCAAAGACTGCACCGCCGTCGTCTGCATGATCAGAGTCAAGAACCAGGTGAGACGCCGCTCGCGTTCATCTGTCCAGATGTGTGAGTGAGTACAAGATAAAGAGTGACATCACAATCTCTCCCGCTCTCAGATCTGGGTGGGCTGCCACGGACGCAGCCCCGAGGGGAAAACCCGCGGGAAGATCTACGTGTTGAACAAGGATCGATACACGGTGGAGAAGGAGCTGATGGCACATGAAGACAGCGTCCAGACTCTGTGCTCGGCTGAAGATCGATACGTGCTCAGCGGAGCCGCGCGGGCCGACGGCAAAATCGGCATCTGGAAAGTTGAGTAGAACCCAGCCGGAACATGTGATCCGTTTCAGACTTTGCAAACCAGAGCGTGTCTTCAGAAGAAGCCGTGTAAATGAAGAAACGCAGTGCATGCACACACGGCCAGATTTACATGCACTTTATCACATGCATGTCATCATTCAAGTGTTCATTTGCTTGGTACATGAATCTCAATATAGAAGGGAAGGACATTTAAACACTACATTTTATATCAATTCTTCAGTGTTATATCAGTATTTATGTCTGAATATGATTTATGATTTAAGGGTTTCCTCTGGACTGTTATTAGATGAGCTCAAGGCCAAAAACAGCACACTAAGGGAGAAACATGTGCCAGTGTAAAGTGCTTGATTACTTGTTCGTCTTTGAATAATGAACAGCTGGTGGCATTTTAAAAGATGTGAAAATGCACTTTAGTCTCCAACACAACACTATTTATCTTCTCGATGATAAACGTAGTTCAGATGTGTATTTTTTAAGTAAAAGAAGAACAATAAGCCTCATTGATGAGTCTGAATTTTCAGTGCCTTTAAACGTAATGACGGTCTCACTGTCTGCGTGCATCTGTTTCACACCATAACTTTTGTAAATGCAGTTTATCGTTTGTTATATCTGTATTTATCCATTTTTAATAGCCAAAGCGTTTTACTTTTGTATTTGTTTATAAATGTCATTTTGAAGACTGGGGTTTAGATAATCATTTTAGATGAAATGAACAAAAAGACTTGTGTATTAAACTAATAAAACTCTCTGGACTTGTGTTTTGTAGTTTTCCTTTGATCCGCCACTAGAGGGCAGCAGAGTCTTTCTCGTTCTCATCTTTACAGCGTTTTGTCTAGTGTACTTGAAATACTAGTACACTAGTTATTGAATAGTATATAAAAAATGTCTACACTTTTGGCAGTGTGATTAAATAATGAGTTATAATATTCAGTATAATATTAAGTTTGCTCTAGTTGCACATTGCATATTTTGTCAAATGAAGCTGGTCTTCCAGACAAATAGCATATTGTGCACAGTATGCATACTAGTAAGAGTAGAATGATAGTTTGCTGTTCATGACCTCTGTGTATCATGCCATATTAACAACGCTTACATTAATTTAGACCTTTTAACAGAGCATTTATGTTATGGCTGTAACTGTTTTCAGTTGCACAAAGATATGTGCAAATAAGAGTCTTTGATTCAGTTTGTCATCTCGACTGTTGCAGTTGCAATGTTTTTATTTTATTTTCTCATACAGACGTCTCAGGAGAGCATTGACACGTTTCGCTTCGCTGAAGGTTGTGAAGTCCATCTGTGGAGCACAGATTATGGTTTGTAATCTTCATCTCCAGAGATCAGGAGTCATGTGGTTTAATCTGGTCTGAACCTCTCATTAAAGTGTGTCGAGGAATTATGGGCAGCTGTGATCATTCATCTGATGCATTAACAGACCCAACACTGAGCCAAAGTGAGAGGGAGAGATGCATAACAGATATTTAAAAATATGGATTGCACAAAAAATGCAATTCTATTTAATCACCCTCATATTATTTCAAACCTGCATGCTGTATTAGGTCTATAAAACACAAACTGTTTTTGATTTTTTTTGGTTCATGCAGGTCTTTAATAGATGTTATTATAGATGTCTAAAACTAAAACCATACAAAAAAGAAAAGAAAAGAAAAACACACTTGAAATAAAATTCTAATGTTTACTAAAATAAAATATAAAAACCTAAACTTATTTTATTTCAACTATGCTAAGACAACATTTCTTATTTTCATTTTGTTAAGTACTTTAATAACTTAAAAGTACTAAAATAAAAATAATAATAATAATAAATTGAAATTAATAAATACAAATTACTAAAAGCTATAAATATTTAAAAACGAAAATGACAAAAACACATTACTAAAACTTTAACAAGAATTATAGTTTAACTAAAAAGTGAAAAAAAAAGAAAAATATTAACAAAAAAATATATTAGTAATAACACTAAGTTCATAGTAAACAACCTTTTTTTCTTTCTTTTTTTCATGCAGGTCTTTTATAGATGTTATTATAGCTATTTAAAACTAAAACCATACCAAAAAAGGCACTTTAAATAAAATTAAAATGTTAACTGAACTAAAATAACATAAAATATATAAAAACCTAAACTTATAACAACTTAAAATACAAAAATAACTCGAATAAATTGAAATGAATAAATAAAAATTACTAAAAACTATAGACATTTAAAAACAAATAGAATTGACAAAATATAAAAAGAAATTGTATTCAAAATATTGACAAAAAAATATAATAGTAATAAAACTAAGCTCATAGTAAACACATTTTCTAAGCGCCACAATTAACAAATAAAATACTGTATTTTTTTGTAATGTCTGATGTGAGAACTAATTTCTATATTTATTCTTTAAAATCATTCTGTTTATAAATCAACTGAATGTACAAACAGGAAAATATGAATGTGGAAATATATGTTGTAATTATTCATGTATATTCATATTTGACTTTATTTATAGTTTTAAGAACAATTGTTTAATTGTGAAATTCTAATGAAATGTCAATGGCAATCCTAAACCTCCTGAAACCCACAGAAGTTCAGAAGAAGCTCTTTTACTTTAATTTTCTTTCATGATTTACAACCTAAAGCTTTGTGACCGAAGTGATCTTTGAGCTAATATTTGTCTAGTCTGAATGGTCTTTATGTTTGGACATTGTTCAGAGCTCATTTCTGCTCCTGTCTAGACTTGACTCATTTAGGCGGGTCCACAATGCTTTTATTTTATGAACATGATTATGAAAGTCAGCAATGCCAAAGTTCTGCTGATCTGAGATCAAACAGATGTGGTTTGATGATCATGTTCATGTTTAAGCATGAAGAGCTGATCCCAGATCAGCATATAAAGGAGCAACACTCACATGATCATGAAAAGCTGATGATATCAGTATAGTAACAATGAAATAAATAGCTGAATAGAGTGTTTTTAAAACCCAAAGCACAACCCAATAGTCATTATGTCCCACGCCATACATTATACATTGATTTGGTATGACTGACTTTCCAAAGTGATTCAATGATTTGCTAAATCTGAATTCGAATATTCTCAAAATGAATTGAATAGAACAGCTGCTCTGTTGAAAACAAACTCCCGAACTGACTCAAATAATTCGCGAAGCCGCTATGATCTCCCGAACTGATTCAAATGATTCGCGAACCCCCTTCGAACTCCCGAACTGACTCAAATGATTCGCGAACCCGCTTTGAATTCCCGAACCATAGACATATATATGTCCCGAACTGACTCAAATGATTCGCGAACCCGCTACGAACTCCCGAACTGACTCAAATGATTCGCGATCCCCATAACTGACTCAAATGATTCGCGATCCCGCTACGAACTCCCGAACTGATTCAAATGATTCGCGATCCCCAAACTGACTCAAATGATTCGCGATCCCGATCCGAACTCCCAAACTGACTCAAATGATTCGCGATCCCCATAACTGACTCAAATGATTCGCGATCCCCATAACTGACTCACTCAAATGATTCGCGATCCCGCTACGATCTCCCGAACTGTAATAATAAATTAATAATTTTCGATTTTCAAATATTGCACCTGTCAAACATAGTCTATTTTGCCGTCAATACTGTTGACGGTGTCCTTTATCAGTAGGCTTTATATTTATGCTCAACATGAAGTATAGATATTGTTGTCGTGAAGACAAGATCCTGGTCTGTCTGCGGTTTCTGTGTCACCTACAGCAGCACGCACGATTCTGGTGTGTAAAGACACAGAAAACGCGAAGCAGCCTCCACGCAGCAGAACCGCCACGCTCACCACACGCAGCCAGTGTGTCACAGGCCTGAGACTCAGGAGGAAAAGTTAGGTAAAAATTGAATATCTATCAATAAATGAAGCTTTAATGAAAGCACAGACTTTGAGATGATAAATAACTAACGTGGTGTAGTCTACGTGATACGTTACCCACTTTTAAAAAGCGTGAGGATACGTAACTTCGTTTTGTGTCAGAACTAACTTTCACACTTTCATTCATAAATTCACCCCGATTGTGTTTGAAAAACGACAGGGATTGAATCGCGGAAATGGAACTTGCTGTATAAAGCAGAACGTCACGGAATTCGGCCATTTTTGAATGAATAAATCAAAAGTAGAGCATTTAATCAA